>NC_056726.1:745117687-745300187 GCF_019279795.1 Protopterus annectens
CAGTAGGAGTGTAAGATGTAGGAGAATGCTGCCCATGTGTAATAGCCACTTCATAGGTGATGGCTTACACTATCTGATTATATCCTGATCATGTTGATAGTGGCATCAGAGTCTATTGATACATGACTCTATTTGGGGAGTGGCTGTCTGTGCCCAACATAGCTCATGGTCCTGGTGGATATGTGAGTATAGACCCAGAAAAGGAAACAGACCTGTAGACACTTGCATCATCTGTAATCAACTATCAGGATGTGATGTGCTCCTCAGAGGAGGATTGCTTCTAAAGGTAGCTACAATGTTCCCGTAATAGCCAGTATTGTCACGTCGATAACACAAATATATACATGTGAGTATCACTGTCTAAAACATCTTCATAAGCAATAAGTAAACTAAATACAGTACTTGGTACTTGTAGTACTGAATGCTCATACAGACATGTCCACTAGTCAGCTACTGGTAAATAAAATAATGGCAGGAGGAAAGAAAACGAAAAAAGCTAGAATCCAAAGAAATAGCGTACAAGACTTTTAATCACCGCTTTCATCAACAGACTTCCACAGAATACATTCATTCAAAAAAACAATGCCCTTAAATACATGTTAAAAAACAATTTACAAAATGTTAACAAGTTAATTACTAATTAAAAAATAATGAAAGTCAATTTATTTAAAAAAGAAAGACAAATCATGGTGTTTGTTTATAGATAATTTACGGTATTTTAAAAAACATTTTACATTTATTGTTTCGTTCAAGTCCGGAGGTTTATCTGATGCTAACTTGATCTGCCATAGAGTCTCTCTTTGCTCAAGGTAATTTTTAAAATCTCCAGCCCTCATATTTTGTTTGCAAACTTCTACCACAGAGAAAACAAATTTCTTAAAGTTACAACAGATACTAGAATGTTTAAATAAGGCATTGTTAGGATCTTCACTTTTTATGCTGTATATATGTTCTTTAATGCGTGTCCCCAAACTTCTGGTAGTCATTCCCACATAGAAAGCGGGACACGCAGTGCACAAAGCAATATAAACAACGCCAAATGTATTACAAGTGATATATCCTGGCACCTCTAAAGTTCTATCTGCAGTAATAACCTGCAATAATAATTATCCAGCTATTTTGAATAAATCAAATCAGGATACGGTCCATCAAAGTTCATGTTTAAGTACTGTTGAGACTGGATTAGTGTGTTCATTAGAAATGAGTGCTGATAGCAACCGTATTAGATCTACTTTAGAAAAAAACTGGAGAATTATTCAGGGGAACTCTGATGTTACTCGAGTGGTTGGCAAGAAACCCAATTTTATTTTTCGAAATAACTATAATATTAAGAAGCTGCTAGAATGTGACAATTTAAGCATTAATAAGGCTATCAGTACCAAAAAAGGTATGTTTTGTTGTCAGAACTGTAAAATCTGTAGATATATTTCTACAGGTCCCCTCATTTCTGTTATTACTGCAGATAGAACTTTAGAGGTGCCAGGATATATCACTTGTAATACATTTGGCGTTGTTTATATTGCTTTGTGCACTGCGTGTCCCACTTTCTATGTGGGAATGACCACCAGAAGTTTGGGGACACGCATTAAAGAACATATATACAGCATAAAAAGTGAAGATCCTAACAATGCCTTATTTAAACATTCCAGTATCTGTTGTAACTTTAAGAAATTTGTTTTTTCTGTGGTAGAAGTTTGCAAACAAAATATGAGGGCTGGAGATTTTAAAAATTACCTTGAGCAAAGAGAGACTCTATGGCAGATCAAGTTAGCATCAGATAAACCTCCGGGCTTGAACGAAACAATAAATGTAAAATGTTTTTTAAAATACCATAAATTATCTATAAACAAACACCATGATTTGTCTTTCTTTTTTAAATAAATTGACTTTCATTATTTTTTAATTAGTAATTAACTTGTTAACATTTTGTAAATTGGTTTTTAACATGTATTTAAGGGCATTGTTTTTTTGAATTAATGTATTCTGAGGAAGTCTGTTGATGAAAGCGGTGATTAAAAGTCTTGTACGCTATTTGTTTGGATTCTAGCTTTTTTCGTTTCCTTTCCTCCTGCCATTATTTTATTTATTTGTTTTTGGGCTATTTCATTTGTTTAACTGTCTCACACAGCCTGGCATGGCGGAGGTAGCTGACGAATCGTTGTTGAACATGACCATTCATCCAACACCATCGTCTGGGACTGAAAAGTTAAGCAGTTTGCTTCTGGCTACTCTAATTGATATTCAAGGTACTTTAAAAACTTTGTTGGCTAAATCTAATGGATCTAATGGATCGGATAACGCCATGCATATTTCAAGCCCTGTTGGGTTTGAGCAGGAACTTGAGACTGTGATTGATTTGGGTAGTCCGACCCAAAATCTTGAGGAACGCCATGAGCGTGAAGCAAAGAGAAGTTTGCCTTTTTCCGCTCGTGAATGCAAACAAGTGGGTTGCCAGTACCTGTTGAGTCAACATGAGAATCCTTTTAATCCTTCAGGGAAATATTTTGAACAACCCAACCAAGAAACATCCAGTAGCCAGCACGAACATCTTTTGAGATTATTAAAAAGGTACAGATCTTTGCATTTGGAGAATTGCTATTTTTCGTATTGTATTGAACTCGGCATTGTGCCGAAAGGTCTTAGATTCTTTAAGTGCCCGAACGGCGTCAGTTTGGGCAGTCCTATGTTCAACACTTTAGTTTCATTTTTTAATAATGCTGGGTTAAGTTTTCTGAAACTGTTGATTGAAAATAACACCCAGAAAATGGTACATTTAAGAAAAGAAATTATTGACATTGAAAAACAACTGAGAAATACCTCCGCAGAAGAAAACTACCATGTATTTTTTCAGCGTGTTTGAAGAAGTGCAACAACATTCTGTTGAAGTAACTAACAGAAAACAACTAAAGTTAAATCGTGACATTACTGTTTATAAAAATAAGAAAGCCTATGACAACTTTGCTTTGAATGTGCGTGATAACAACTATAAAAGGCAAACTTTTTCTTTTGAAAAACGTGTAAACAGTGAAGTAACTTCTGCATTAGTTGTAGATAACAATGTTGGTACATCTTCACGTTTTGAAGGTTAAAAAAATGAAAAAAATGGAAATGTAGAAGGTTTAATGTCTGATACGGCACAAGGGAATGTGTTATTTGATAATGATCAAGTTAATGCAGCACTAGAAAATGAACGAATTAGTACATGTGCTGATGAGGGTGTTGCAAGCAAAAGCAAAGAAAAAATTAGTAATAGTAGATCTAATAGTACTAACAAGAAGTTTTTTTCTAATAAAAAACATCAGGGTAGCAACCAGGGTAACAACAGTAAGAGTACAGTATTAACCCGTAGCCGGACTTTTTTGGGGTCAAATTCGTCGGAGGACGAAATTTGATGGACTCTTTTGATTGTTTCAATGTACTAAATTTAACTAAACATTCATTTAGTGACACTGAGTTGAATGTTTTAAAGTATGGTTTGAATTTTGTACCACGTAACAGGGCAAATTACAGTAGAACAGTAGTGGACATTAAAAAATATACAAGAAAGTTAAACTTGACTTATTTGATGCATGACTTACCATCTACCAATAGTGGGTTAATTAAACCTTCATGTTACACCCCAAAGCTACATCACACAATAAAAGTATTTGAGGAATTATGCATTACTGATGTTGGTAAATTGTTTAATACTAGATGTTATTTAAAAGACAATCTAACTATTTTAGAAGGAAAGCGTTAGAAAATCTTAAAAGTTTAACAGGACAGTATAGATTCATGAAAAGTGATAAAGGCTCCAATATAGTTATTATGGAACAGGATATATATTGTGCCAATATGTTAAATATTTTGGAGAATGTCAATGAATATAAAAAAGTGACTTTACTTGACATTCATAAATCATTTCGCTTTATTAATTATCATCTTTATGAAGCTTTAATGTCAGGGGACATTAATACTGAATTGTATAATTTTTGTGTAGTTGAACACCCTAAAATAGGTGTCATTTTTGGAATCCCTAAGACACATAAACAGTTGGTCAATCCTCCTTTTCGACAAATAGTTTCTGCCCCACATTCTATCACCGAAGGGATTTCCTTGGTGTTAGATGCCATTTTGGGGCCACTTCTGACTGAGCGTCCTTCTTTTGTTAGGGACTCCTGGCATTTTTTAGAGAAGCTTAGGAACTTTCATGATAGTGGGATTTTTAATCCAAAGAAACATATTATTTTCACCTTAGATGTTGTGTCATTGTACACCTGCATTCCTCATGACGAAGGTGTAGAAGCCGTTCGTAGTTATTTATCAAAGAGAAATGTTTTTTCAAGCAATACAACATCTACTATCTGCAGGTTGTTGGAAATTATTTTAGAAAATAATTTTTTTCTGTTTAAGAATCAGTATTTCCAACAAATTAGGGGTGTAGCAATGGGCTCTCCAGCTGCCCCAGCATATGCCAATGCTGTGATGGCATGGTGGGAAATTGAATATATGCCCATATTAAATAAAAAATACAACATTGTATTTTATTCTAGATTTATTGATGATTTAATTTTTATGATTGAAGGTAATGACTGTACAGTGGATGATTTTTTTAATGAAATAAATTCTATATCTAGTTATCTGAAGTTTACCAAAGGTAGTAATGGTTTAACTACTAGTTTTTTAGATATTTGTTTTTGGTGGGACCATGCCGAAAATAGATTTCACAGCAAAATTTTTCGAAAACAGACTTTTACAAATGGTTACCTACATTATCAAAGCAGTCACCCAAAGCATGTCATCAAGAACATACCTAGGGGCCAGTTTATCAGAGCTAGCCGTATAACCAGTAAAAAAGAAGATTTAATACAGGAATTAATTTTCATTGCCTCTCTTTTTCTAGATAGAGGGTATGATGAGGCTTTAATAATGGAAAGTGGAAATGAAATTTTTAATAAACACTTGACACATTATCCAGCTATTTTGAATAAATCAAATCAGGATACGGTCCATCAAAGTTCATGTTTAAGTACTGTTGAGACTGGATTAGTGTGTTCATTAGAAATGAGTGCTGATAGCAACCGTATTAGATCTACTTTAGAAAAAAACTGGAGAATTATTCAGGGGAACTCTGATATTACTCGAGTGGTTGGCAAGAAACCCAATTTTATTTTTCGAAATAACTATAATATTAAGAAGCTGCTAGAATGTGACAATTTAGGCATTAATAAGGCTATCAGTACCAAAAAAGGTATGTTTTGTTGTCAGAACTGTAAAATCTGTAGATATATTTCTACAGGTCCCTTCATTTCTGTTATTACTGCAGATAGAACTTTAGAGGTGCCAGGATATATCACTTGTAATACATTTGGCATTGTTTATATTGCTTTGTGCACTGCGTGTCCCGCTTTCTATGTGGGAATGACCACCAGAAGTTTGGGGACACGCATTAAAGAACATATATACAGCATAAAAAGTGAAGATCCTAGCAATGCCTTATTTAAACATTCTAGTATCTGTTGTAACTTTAAGAAATTTGTTTTTTCTGTGGTAGAAGTTTGCAAACAAAATATGAGGGCTGGAGATTTTAAAAATTACCTTGAGCAAAGAGAGACTCTATGGCAGATCAAGTTAGCATCAGATAAACCTCCGGCTTGAACACAATAAATGTAAAATGTTTTTAAAATACCGTAAATTATCTATAAACAAACACCATGATTTGTCTTTCTTTTTAAATAAATTGACTTTCATTATTTTTAATTAGTAATTAACTTGTTAACATTTTGTAAATTGGTTTTTAACATGTATTTAAGGGCATTGTTTTTTTGAATGAATGTATTCTGAGGAAGTCTGTTGATGAAAGCGGTGATTAAAAGTCTTGTACGCTATTTGTTTGGATTCTAGCTTTTTTCGTTTCCTTTCCTCCTGCCATTATTTTATTTATTTGTTTTTGGGCTATTTCATTTGTTTAACTGTCTCACACAGCCTGGCATGGCGGAGGTAGCTGACGAATCGTTGTTGAACATGACCATTCATCCAATACCATCGTCTGGGACTGAAAAGTTAAGCAGTTTGCTTCTGGCTACTCTAATTGATATTCAAGGTACTTTAAAAACTTTGTTGGCTAAATCTAATGGATCTAATGGATCGGATAACGCCATGCATATTTCAAGCCCTGTTGGGTTTGAGCAGGAACTTGAGACTGTGATTGATTTGGGTAGTCCGACCCAAAATCTTGAGGAACGCCATGAGTGTGAAGCAAACAGACGTTTGCCTTTTTCCACTCGTGAATGCAAACAAGTGGGTTGCCAGTACCTGTTGAGTCAACATGAGAATCCTTTTAATCCTTCAGGGAAATATTTTGAACAACCCAACCAAGAAACATCCAGTAGCCAGCACGAACATCTTTTGAGATTATTAAAAAGGTACAGATCTTTGCATTTGGAGAATTGCTATTTTTCATATTGCATTGAACTCGGCATTGTGCCGAAAGGTCTTAGATTCTTTAAGTGCCCGAACGGCGTCAGTTTGGGCAGTCCTATGTTCAACACTTTAGTTTCATTTTTTAATAATGCTGGGTTAAGTTTTCTGAAACTGTTGATTGAAAATAACACCCAGAAAATGGTACATTTAAGAAAAGAAATTATTGACATTGAAAAACAACTGAGAAATACCTCCGCAGAAGAAAACTACCATGTATTTTTTCAGCGTGTTTCGAAAGAAGTGCAACAACATTCTGTTGAAGTAACTAACAGAAAACAACTAAAGTTAAATCGTGACATTACTGTTTATAAAAATAAGAAAGCCTATGACAACTTTGCTTTGAATGTGTGTGATAACAACTATAAAAGGCAAACTTTTTCTTTTGAAAAACGTGTAAACAGTGAAGTAACTTCTGCATTAGTTGTAGATAACAATGTTGGTACATCTTCACGTTTTGAAGGTTAAAAAAATGAAAAAAATGGAAATGTAGAAGGTTTAATGTCTGATACGGCACAAGGGAATGTGTTATTTGATAATGATCAAGTTAATGCAGCACTAGAAAATGAGCAATTAGTACATGTGCTGATGAGGGTGTTGCAAGCAAAAGCAAAGAAAAAATTAGTAATAGTAGATCTAATAGTACTAACAAGGAGTTTTTTTCTAATAAAAAACATCAGGGTAGCAACCAGGGTAACAACAGTAAGAGTACAGTATTAACCCGTAGCCGGACTTTTTTGGGGTCAAATTCGTCGGAGGACGAAATTTGATGGACTCTTTTGATTGTTTCAATGTACTAAATTTAACTAAACATTCATTTAGTGACACTGAGTTGAATGTTTTAAAGTATGGTTTGAATTTTGTACCACGTAACAGGGCAAATTACAGTAGAACAGTAGTGGACATTAAAAAATATACAAGAAAGTTAAAATTGACTTATTTGATGCATGACTTGCCATCTACCAATAGTGGGTTAATTAAACCTTCATGTTACACCCCAAAGCTACATCACACAATAAAAGTATTTGAGGAATTATGCATTACTGATGTTGGTAAATTGTTTAATACTAGATGTTATTTAAAAGACAATCTAACTATTTTAGAAAGGAAAGCGTTAGAAAATCTTAAAAGTTTAACAGGACAGTATAGATTCATGAAAAGTGATAAAGGCTCCAATATAGTTATTATGGAACAGGATATATATTGTGCCAATATGTTAAATATTTTGGAGAATGTCAATGAATATAAAAAAGTGACTTTACTTGACATTCATAAATCATTTCGCTTTATTAATTATCATCTTTATGAAGCTTTAATGTCAGGGGACATTAATACTGAATTGTATAATTTTTGTGTAGTTGAACACCCTAAAATAGGTGTCATTTTTGGAATCCCTAAGACACATAAACAGTTGGTCAATCCTCCTTTTCGACCAATAGTTTCTGTCCCACATTCTATCACCGAAGGGATTTCCTTTGTGTTAGATGCCATTTTGGGGCCACTTCTGACTGAGCGTCCTTCTTTTGTTAGGGACTCCTGGCATTTTTTAGAGAAGCTTAGGAACTTTCATGATAGTGGGATTTTTAATCCAAAGAAACATATTATTTTCACCTTAGATGTTGTGTCATTGTACACCTGCATTCCTCGTGACGAATGTGTAGAAGCCGTTCGTAGTTATTTATCAAAGAGAAATGTTTTTTCAAGCAATACAACATCTACTATCTGCAGGTTGTTGGAAATTATTTTAGAAAATAATTTTTTTCTGTTTAAGAATCAGTATTTCCAACAAATTAGGGGTGTAGCAATGGGCTCTCCAGCTGCCCCAGCATATGCCAATGCTGTGATGGCATGGTGGGAAATTGAATATATGCCCATATTAAATAAAAAATACAACATTGTATTTTATTCTAGATTTATTGATGATTTAATTTTTATGATTGAAGGTAATGACTGTACAGTGGATGATTTTTTTAATGAAATAAATTCTTTATCTAGTTATCTGAAGTTTACCAAAGGTAGTAATGGTTTAACTATTAGTTTTTTAGATATTTGTTTTTGGTGGGACCATGCCGAAAATAGATTTCACAGCAAGATTTTTCGAAAACAGACTTTTACAAATGGTTACCTACATTATCAAAGCAGTCACCCAAAGCATGTCATCAAGAACATACCTAGGGGCCAGTTTATCAGAGCTAGCCGTATAACCAGTAAAAAAGAAGATTTAATACAGGAATTCATTTTCATTGCCTCTCTTTTTCTAGATAGAGGGTATGATGAGGCTTTAATAATGGAAAGTGGAAATGAAATTTTTAATAAACACTTGACACATTATCCAGCTATTTTGAATAAATCAAATCAGGATACGGTCCATCAAAGTTCATGTTTAAGTACTGTTGAGACTGGATTAGTGTGTTCATTAGAAATGAGTGCTGATAGCAACCATATTAGATCTACTTTCGAAAAAAACTGGAGAATTATTCAGGGGAACTCTGATATTACTCGAGTGGTTGGCAAGAAACCCAATTTTATTTTTCGAAATAACTATAATATTAAGAAGCCGCTAGAATGTGACAATTTAGGCATTAATAAGGCTATCAGTACCAAAAAAGGTATGTTTTGTTGTCAGAACTGTAAAATCTGTAGATATATTTCTACAGGTCCCTTCATTTCTGTTATTACTGCAGATAGAACTTTAGAGGTGCCAGGATATATCACTTGTAATACATTTGGCATTGTTTATATTGCTTTGTGCACTGCATGTCCCGCTTTCTATGTGGGAATGACCACCAGAAGTTTGGGGATACGCATTAAAGAACATATATACAGCATAAAAAGTGAAGATCCTAGCAATGCTTTATTTAAACATTCTAGTATCTGTTGTAACTTTAAGAAATTTTTTTTTTCTGTGGTAGAAGTTTGCAAACAAAATATGAGGGCTGGAGATTTTAAAAATTACCTTGAGCAAAGAGAGACTCTATGGCAGATCAAGTTAGCATCAGATAAACCTCCGGGCTTGAACGAAACAATAAATGTAAAATGTTTTTTAAAATACCGTAAATTATCTATAAACAAATAAATTGACTTTCATTATTTTTTTAATTAGTAATTAACTTGTTAACATTTTGTAAATTGGTTTTTAACATGTATTTAAGGGCATTGTTTTTTTGAATGAATGTATTCTGAGGAAGTCTGTTGATGAAAGCGGTGATTAAAAGTCTTGTACGCTATTTGTTTGGATTCTAGCTTTTTTCGTTTCCTTTCCTCCTGTCATTATTTTATTTATTTGTTTTTGGGCTATTTCATTTGTTTAACTGTCTCAGTCAGCTACTGGTATTTACTAATGTCAGCTTTGTGTATGTGGCCATCCTGGGGGAATGTAATCTCTATGCCATGTACACTGCCAAACCCACCTAACACCACACCCCACACATTGTCTGGCATGCAGCTACAGGGGTAAGCTGGAAGACAGTCCAGTCTACAGCCATGACTGGACTGGACAGTCATGAGGTGTAGGTTAACACATGCATCTCATCATCACAACCAACATATACCCTTACCAGAACACCGTAAGGACACCCACACACACTACCAGAAATCACACACACATTCACAGACGCTTCTATGTATCTGGCCAAACAAGTGACCTCCCAAGCTGGAAGAGACAGACAACAAAATACACAAACTGTATGACATAGTTTGCATAATTGTGCCACACCTCAGAACACATGGCCGGAAACATGCCCAACAGTACTCATTTGTGAATGCAAACTCTAGCACTATGCTACACACCAACCTATACAAGGGTATACATACTGTCAGCTGCCTGTCTGCCATGATTAGCCACATACCCATACACTCAGACCACCTTTTGAACTATACACATGGCTCTGGCATATTCCATGTTGTTGTGCAGGACCTGTGATGCAGTAGCCTGGACTGCATGGAAACACATGTAGGAACTGTCAGGTCTTGTAGCCCATGTAGGTATGTCCCAAGGGCTGGGTAGCATTCTGCCATTGGCCAGAATGATACTGCAGTACAGGGACAAAAGGATTGTATTCCACAATTGTCTAATGTAGTGGTGCAAGCAAAGGGTATCCAGTATCTGTCTGCCTGGGATAACATGGTTGACAGACCATGATGCTTTGCCAGACAGGGCCTGCACCTGTCACCCCTGAGAATCTGGATACTGTTTAGGGTTCATGCTTTCCCTATAGTGCCTTCATCATGCACAGTTCAAGTGAAGGTTCACTGCTGTTACAGGGACAGCTAAGCAATAAAGTATGGGTCTCCCTACTCAATGATACATGTCAGAAACAGTATATGGGCTCACATATGTCAATCCATAACATGGAAAACATATCTGTACAGTGGCTGAGACATGGTTAAATGGTCCAGAGAGCACACCTGCATGACCATGTGATAACACATACCTCACCTCTTCCCCATTATCCTTTATTGGAACACACTGTGTCCATATTCCTGAAGGATATGTATACCCCCATGCTAGTTGCACTTGCATAACTTCAGATGCATTATGCTGAGCAACTACCTTTGGGCCAAAGTGGAATTCAAATTGCACCTTGCGACAGATAACCCACCATGCTGCGAATTTCCCAACTGCCATAATGTGCTGTAATGGGGAAGATTAGGTTTGAGACAGAAAACCATAATAACGGCTACTCTCAACTATTCCATTATGAACTAGGAAGTCTCCTCATGTACCAAAACCTGCGCTCAATGCACGTTGGATTCCATCAACCCCAATGACCTGGATCACAATAGTCACACAAGCAGGGCTAACAGTATGCTACACATAGTCAGTCTCCAAAGCCAATGTTATGCTTCCTAAGAGCAAAGTGGTGACTGTCATGGCACCCATGCAGATGGACAATGCATGTGCAAATGCTGAATCCTATACAAATGAACCTTAAGCAGTCACATACATGCAGTGATTGTGCCATTGAAACAGAACCAAGATTCAACCAAACACAAACAAGAAGGCAAACTGGTGGTACCATGCTTTAAACTGTACCACAGAAGGTAGTAACTGTGGTGAGAGTGAACACACATGAGTGTAGGTGATCCCTAGTCAGCCTCAGTAAGATGCAGATACACCATATAAAACCACACAAAGCTACTGTGAAACTAATCAGCCACATATTATGAGGCCAACCACAGTGCATTCTATAGCTGTGTCATTAATCGTAATGGCAAAGACAAGACCAGCCATGCTGCACAGCACTATGGCATTGGAAGTACTGCACCTACAGAAATAGCACCTGTTCATCCACATAGGGTCTTGGAGAACCTAAACCCACTCCCCCGCAACAGGTACACATAGTTATATATCCATGTACACTACAGATCCCCTGTAATAACAACTATGCAGGTACAAGCTGCACTCTCTAAATCCATACATACAGCTTTCATGGGACCTGTCAACATCCCAGGATGTATTCTACACAAATGTAAGAACAATCAGCTCTCCACATACACATCATGTTCAATCATAGCTCCATGTCAGGCTGTGTACACACTGAATGGTGCACAGCAACAGTTATCACACCCCACAAAGGGGGAGACACCATTGATAATGGGAAATAGTGCACTACTACCCTGCTAAGTCTGGTCTGTAAGGTCGTGAACCATGATCAACATATTTGATGTACTCAGTACAGATGTAGATGACAATAAGGTTGATTCACACAGCATATCCTGACCTTGCCAGGTCTTAGGACACCATCACCCACACTGTGTTCCAGCTACACTCAGTAAACTTGGTGTATATTCCTATGTCACAGGAGTGGTTGGCAACTGGACTGCTGGCAGAACCAACACTACAGAAGGTGTCTGACTAATACATGCACATCAAACCAGTGCCAGCCACAGTAATACAGGCTTCATTCCTGGTACTCCCCCTCTTTGTTATCTATATCACACATACTAACAAAGAAGGCATCTGCCTATTGATGTTTGCAAATGACTATGAACTAGGAGCAATAGTTGACTCAATGTGTGCTGAATTCAACATACAGAAGGGCCTTTGTTTATCAGATGTGTGGTGTGTGATGTATGGCCACAATCTGACAGCTAAGTATTGCATTGTCATTCCCTATGTTAAAAACCCTGTACCCATGAACTACCACCTAGGCAGGCTCAACGTAATGGCAACTATGTGTGTATGGGATGCAGATGGACAGTAGTCTTTCCTTTGATAGTTACTTTACCACACCCGTCAGGTAGTCATATGTGGCACCCCTAATCATGACAGGGTGCCATCCATGAATATAGAGATAATTGTTCAGCCATACTCAACACTCATGTGACTCATAATAGATCACATATTTCTTTTAAGGGTTATTTCCCATGTGAAGATGGCCTACACTGCCCTTCCCAATCCCTAGCTCCACTATGTAGCATGCAGCCTACCCTGAATAAAGCCATGTCCAACCCAGAGATTTTGGACATGCTACACTTAACACATCCTGATTCCAAATAAACACATACGTCATGGGCATCCACCTTTCTAGTACAAGGATCACAACATGCCTGACAGATCTCTGTCCCATGCACTTTACATACTCTTGCCATACTATGCATCCCTGTCCAGCAAAGCTGCACATCGCCCACTCTGTGATATGGTGTGATGACCGCATGCCAAATATATCAGTAACCCCGTGGATCAGTTCTGTGGCACTGCTTGAACTGGCCCACTGAAACTTATCTGTCGGTTGCCTACAGCTAGGTAACCTTTTTGCCTAGGCTCATAAATGGCCCTGGGCATATAGCCTACTAGTTCACTATGACAATACATACTATAGTCAATATCCATCCCTGCAAATATCATCAGGCTAGCTATTGTCTCATGTGCTTCACATGTGCAACACAGGCAATACATGGTAGGATGCTACACAGCTGTACAGTGCCATGTAGATGCATATGGCAAAACACATACACGTAAAACATTCTATGAGCAAGTCTGCAGGGTCATCGGTCATGGCCCTAAAGGCTGTGTATGACTATATATGTGACATATACACAGCATTAAGGTCTATTGCATTAATGTGAACATCCAGGCATGTGCTGATAGGTAAAGACACCAGTACAGGCAAACAGACATGCCCATGTCAAGACAACATCCACATGGAGTATGCGCAATGTCATCACATGACACACTCATATATGGTGATAACATCACATCACCAGTAAGTGTCTAATGTGTGTGACTTAAACATGTCAGTGGTGTTAGTGTCATGTAGATTTGAAAATACTTATTTGTAATCTTAATAAATGTGATACACATGTATGTTCAGCTGAACTTCTGTACTTCTCTGTGAGTTACTGTGACCTGTCTCCATCATTATGTCTTCCAGGTATGCCACGTGTCAGGCTGCCAGCATACACCCGCTTGGAGGATGAGGTCCTCATCCCATACCTCCTTGACAACCATTCAACACTCTTCAGCCATGTGCCACAGGGTGCACAGCAGCGGGATGCCCTGTGGGAGGAACTCCGCAGAAGGGTAAATGATGCTGGCGGTCACAATCGCACCTATCAGCAGGTGCGCCAACACTGCATCGATCTCATAAGATGGGCGAAACCGTGTGCTATGCAGTCACCAGGGGACAAGAAGCAACAGGTGGGGGGTCACTCACCCAGCCTCGACTCACACGTATTGAGGAGCTACTGGCCAACCTGGGGACACCTGCAGACCTCCATCCACAAGCTTTAGTTGGTATTGTGGAGGTGGGTGTCTCTCAACCACTGAGCCTGGATTTGCCTGGTATATCAGTATTGCACATATAACACAACTATATTTCACATAGTTACATGTGTTGCTGTACAATATGTAATGTAACATCATATGCAAGGCATGTATGCACACATGTCACATACTATAGTCTGCTACTCTATGTATGCACAGATGTGCATACTCCATAGTATAGTGTATTGTACTGGCATATGTGCTAACATCGACATTGCACCCTATAGCTATCACACAGGTGTGGCTAATGATCATGCTGCTGTGACACTCCTGTTTAGGTACCTCTGGCATTTTGCGGGGACAGCAGCTAGTGTCAGGTGAGATTGTTATTATTTACCAGGCTTGACAATGCACAGATCATATTAATTGCATGCTATCTGCCATAACACATGTACACATAATGTGTGGTGGCCATGTTAATAGACACTGGTCAGACCTGCAATGCATCACAGTGGTTACCCATGTGAAACAATTGAAGACTATATGAAACACCTACACTTAACCTTCCAAACTGTCATTGCCAGACGTGTGGACAACTGTGAATACAATGGTGGAGGTGTATTTCACTGTAGGGACAGGTACTACATATCAGCATTACACATGTTGGGAATACAAACAGTACTGTACAGAGAGCATATGTATACACACACTCTAAATGTGTTGGAGCTGGAGTAAGACCGGCCCACAGGATACACCCTTGTGGATTATACCCTTGCTATGAATGTCACACAATGTCATGTGCTATCTGACATATCCATGACATGTAATGGGCTGACTGCAATACTGCTCAACTATCCTGCAAAATATATTTCACATCCCATACATACCAACCTTTGTCTGCAAAACCCTGTCCTCAGTGGAGCATATGACATCTATGGGTGTATGTCATATGGGATAACACTGACATGTGAAATAGATGGCCATCACAACCATTGGACAGAACATGTGTACACATGTACATGGAGGATGGCCAGAGACATGAAGCAACACACACACAGTAGAAGTGATGTACATGAGTGTACACCCTGTTGTACATTGGCTCAACACAATAGAACTATGGCATTTGTGTAATGGTGATATTGCAGATGTGAAACACTAAACATCATACAGGCCTGTGCACAGCTTGTGTAGGCATAACATGAAACCATCACATAACATGTCATGAACATCTTGAGTGTGTCACGACATGAAAGCATTCACCTGTTGTTAAATGAAAAATACTGTAATAAAAAGATCAATACACAGGAGGTTCAGGTTCTTTACTAGTGTACACCAGGAGGCAAAAAATGTACAAGTGCAGAATTTTGCCTGAATAAAACAGGAAGTACCCAACCTTTATAGTCTTTCTTGTTAGTCATCGCCTACCAGACTGACGTGGTCAGTCACAAGTTATTTTACATTATTTTAGCTTACAATATTCTATTCATCAGAGGTGCTGATACTACATTTTGCTTAAAAAAGAATTTTGGTAAACAACGTGGCCTTGCTAGCCACCTGGTTAGTTATAATGTACTTTTATGAAAGTTGCCACTCGAGGTTCTAAGCTAATTCAAGCACAATAGCAGATACCGTTCTCAATACATTTCTCTAACCAACTCTTTGTTTCATGTATCACTTCTTCCTTGCAGCTGTGCGTTATCTAGGAAGATGTACAAGGCCAATTGTTCAAGCAGGATAGAGCAGAAGATTCTCATTATTTTACACTTTAATTTCCTGACCCAGCAGATAATCACTTGTGGAAAGCATAAACATTAACTTTTGCTGTGCTAGCAGCTGCCAGGGTCAGAGGCCAACTTGCAGAAAGCACACTGCAGTTTCATATGAATTCATTTTTCTTGTCATAACATTAATAGAATAAAAATGTATTAATCCCTTCTTTGCTTCTAATAAGCACTAAACATATACATTAATAGATATTTTTCTAACATTTTCCCCCGTTAATACTTTTTATTCTATTCTCAAAAGCATAAACAGTTTTATTTCTTCTCCTAACCTCTTCCACTTAGGACTTGCAGTTAGGAGAGTCATTCAGTTTAGACTTCGGAAAGAATTTCATTTAGAACCAGTTTTTCAAGTTCAATGTCTTGATACAGGGTTTCAGAGACAGACATATCTATGAAATCTTTAATTAATCTTTTCATGCAGGGAATTCCACAACAAATACATGCTCCCAATAGGAGTAAACCTACACAAATGGCAATTAGAATGTTCATTAGGATGGTACCCCACCCCCCCAAACAAATTCTGGAAAACGTCCGTCAGTGGGTTTGGACGTGGTTTGGTCATGGCCGACACTTGCTGAATCACCTCCAGATGGTTATTAATTTCATGCTTATTGTCTGGTATATAAGAACAGCACTCCTCTTTTATCAGCAAGCATGTACCACCTCTCGCCGCCAGGGTGAAGTTGAGAGCCATACGATTTTGCAACACAACAGTTCTCATGGCATTTAGTTCATCAGTCACTAATTCGAGAGCAGAAAAAGTTGCATTACTCATTACTTCAAGAAGTTTCGACAGTTTTCTCAGCTCCCAAATTGATTTTACTGCGCCATATGCTGGAAGTATACCTGCCCAAGATATAACAGCGTCACTCAAGTCCATATGTGTCAATTTGTCTTTGTCCTTCATGGAGTTATGGTCTTTCCAGCTTGCTTCAATTCATCCTACTGGATTCACAGGTTTCTCAATTGGATCTTCAGTTTCCTTGGTAACATCTCCTATGTTCCGTATTTTTCCCAGAGTCAATTCTGCAGTGTGTCGTATGGCCGGAACCAGGTAACCCAAAAAACAACTGCTGGACCAATTCTCAGGTAGCCATTTGTATGCCCTTTTCCCACACACAAAATAACAGTTTTCAACTTTAGTGCTAATCTTTTCGCCCTGCATGAAACATTTTCTTATCTATGATTGACAATTGTTTAAACAAAACAGGATTTCTTTGCATTTAATTCAATGTCGTTTTCATTGAGTTCAAATATGAATCATAGTTAGTAATGCAAACAGTATTCCCACTACTAGTCTTAATATAACATTTATAAGATATTGTTATGTTACAGTTACTCCAGCCCACCTGGAGAGTATCGTTTTTATAAAAACACAGTCCCCTTTTGTGTAATAGGTAAATACAATGCTATTTTATCCTGTGATCTCACAGTTGTAGTGTCAAAAAGCAGATTTTCCCAAGTTTCATTGATCCCTAAAGGAATAGCGGGCATTAGCAGTCCCCCATATGCTGTTGGTATAGCTGTACAAATCCAGCAGTTTGAAATGTTTAAAGTCTCAGCATATACACGTTTAATTGCTAGGTACATGTTAAAGTTTGGATGCCAGTCTATGGGTGATTCATCACGTTTATCCAATGTTACTTGTGTGGTTGAAAAAAGGAAAAACCACAACAAAAAGAAAATTGTCGCTAGTACAGTTAATAAATGTACAATCAATAAGATGATTATGCAACATTTTTGAGGTTGCTCCGCATTTCTATTTGCTCTATTCTTGGTCATTTTGTTCTTGTTGTGTAACAGTTACAATGTTCTTATCAAGTTGAAAGTTCTTTACCAGTTTACAATGCGTCAAATGAATCCAAGAAGTCCTCTCAGGTACTCTGACCACAGTAGGCATTGCCAATAATACCTGGTACGGTCCTTCCCACTTCAGGCTTGCCCAATTCTTCCTCTTTGCTACCTTCACCCAGACCCACGTGCCTGGGGCTAGAATCGCTTCCAATGGCCTGGTCTGTTCTTTATCTGAAACAGAGTTAAACTGCAAAAGAGATTTATTTGTTAACAGTTTCCTCATATAACTAGCTAGTGAACTATCAGCCTCCTGTTCTGCAGGCATGAGAGCTTTCCACTGAGGTACATAATATGCCCTCCCAAGCACCATTTCAAAAGGAGTTAAACCCTTTGCATTTGGAACTGTTCGCATACTCAGCAGTGTGTCTCACTAACTAACTTTCTAAGTTTATTTTTAAGGACTCCATTGTGCCTCTCCACCAGTCCTGCAGACTGAGGATGATAAGCACAATGGTTCTTCAGGGAAATCCCAAAGAAACGTCCCAACTGCTGTATGGTTTGGTTCACAAAATGTGTGCCATTGTCACTATAAATCCTTTCTGGTATGCCGAATCTAGGAATAATCTCCTTTATGAGGGCTTGTGTGCATGCACACACACACATACACACCAGAAACAAATGTAGGGCACCTCAACACACACACACATAACATCCACACATGCCCAATGATATCACAGGCCCTAACACACACACGCATGATGTCATCCAATGGTGCAGCCTAGGCCTCTTGCAAACATTATCACCCTGTGCATATGATGATGCCTGTGCCACATCCCTGTCATCCACATCATCGGTGCAGGGACATGCTCATATGGTCTGATCCACAGGGTGAACATACTAGGTAGACAATTGTAGATTAATATTGTTGAGTAGTGTTGACAGGCAGCAGACATACCATGTATTAGTTTTAGAATGCATTTTGTACGTTTGACAGTATGTATCATGTGTAACAACACTAACAGCATGTTGATCTTGATGTTCTGCCTTCCTCTTTCAGGTGTAGTTGCATGTGCTGGGGGCTGTCAGTGTTTGCGGTTAGTGTCCCATATGTACATGTTGACTACTCACAGGTCTGTATGACAATACCTGCATGCACTTTGTAGCTTCCACATCCCAGTTATAATCTCCCATGTTTCAATAATGTTTACTGTTCTAATGATCCAAGAGCACGATAGCTGTGTAGTAAGCTACTGTGTTCAGAGCTGTCACATCCATAGTGGGTGACATCACAGGTATAGTTACCTGGAGCGGGTAGGAGGTAAAAGGTAGGAGGTAAAAGAGTGGTATAGCCAATGACAAGGGTAAAGACCAGTGGAAATTTTCAAATCTAGGTGCTTAGGATTTCCCTCTCTCTTCCCCCCTTGGCTGACCTGGTGTGACTTTGTCTGAACTCTACAGTTCCCTACAAAACGGTGTCTACAGGACTGCAATCAGTTTTTTTCAACATTTAAACGGACTGAACTCTACAGTTCCCTACAAAACGGTGTCTACAGGACTGCAATCAGTTTTTTTCAACATTTAAACAGACTGAACTCTATAGTTCCCTACAAAACGGTGTCTACAGAACTGCAATCATTTTTTTTCAACATTTAAACAGACTGAACTCTACAGTTCCCTACAAAATGGTGTCTACAGGACTGCAATCAGATTTTTTCAACATTTAAACAGAGTAGGTTACACAAAAAGCATTTGTTAAGCTTTCACTTACAGTGCTTTGTAATTAAGCAGGTCACCATATTGGTCAGCCATAGGGCTCTTTGTTTCTACTTGAGTGGTTGCCTCCTTCCCCTGTAACTGCAGTAAATTGACTCTTACATTAGAGCTGTAATACTTACCTTATAGCTTTAGGACACCTTAGGAAACCTTGTAAACTGCAATAGCCCCGCTACATTTGCCCTCGCTATGCTCGGGCTCTCTTAGGTTCATAGGTTCATAGGTTCATAGGTTCATACTAGGCTATCTGCCGGATGAGAAGTTTGCTGTGCCTCTGTCCAGCAGTGATACAGAGATGATTCCGGGTAAACCAAGATTTCTCTTGAACAGAGTCAGTGAGGGACTCTGCCTCACATGGACTGGGATTCTGTTCCATAGTGTAGGGAGTCTCTGGGTGATGAATCTGTCCATTTATATCCGTGTTGAGGTTTAAGTCTCTTGCTCTCGTGGCTCTGGTGGATTTGGATTTTTTGAGGTGGTGCATGTCCATTAATTCCGGGTTGGACATGGCCTTGTATGTCAGGCACAGATCACCTCTGAGCAGACGGTATGTGACTGAATAGAGCTGGAGTTTCTTCAGTCAGGCATCGTATGACATATGTTTGAGCCTTTATCCTTTTGGTGAGGAACTTTTGGGGTCTTTCCAACTGCTGCAGGTGTCGGCGTTGTACTCAATCATTGGTCTGATAAGTGAAGAGTACAGGGTACAATGACCTCTCCTGATCTGGATGTGAATCCCGTCATGATCAGGTGGGCAATGTAGAAGGTCTTCCTAACCACTTTGGCAATGTGAGTGTCAAAGAGGTTACTGTCAACTTGGGTCCCCAGGTCCCTGATAACTTCTTCCGTGTTTAATGGATTACCACCTATGTGGTAATTAGGGTATGACTATACATTTTTGGCATTTAGCTTAAGGCCATGGCTCTGGCACCAGTTATCCATTTCTATGAGACCTTTCTGGAGGATGTCTGTATCTGATGGAGTGTCAATTATGGTGCCCAGTTTGCAGTCATCTGCAAATTTTGTAATCCCCTATGTTTGCCTGCACTTCAGAAAAATAACTTAGAGTCTGACATGGCACCAGCAACTCTAACCCTGTGTGTTCTGTCCTTGAGCCAGTTTGCAACCCATCTTGTGACATATGGGTTTACATCTAAGCTGGTGAGCTTTCTCATCAATGGCCTTAGTGACTAAGTTCAGAGGCAGGATCTGCCCTTGACAAAGCCAAATTGGGTAGGATCCAGTGTCTAGGTCCCCGTTCCATTATGATCCTCTCCATAGCTTTGCAGACACCTTTGTGGAGTGGGACCACAGTTGGATTAAACAGCAGCCTTATGTGTGGGTTTAGTTCCTCATGATGCTGTGTTTTTGCTTTCAGCTCTCACCTGGGCATCTGAGATGTTTGGGAGGCTAGACTCTGGTGGGATAGATATTTCTCCTTTTGGGGGAGGGAGAAATTTGCACTGAACCTGTCTGCCAGTATGTTGGCAATGTCTGTGGGTTCAGTGATTTTTTATCATTTTGGACTAATTCTGAGCATATCTGGGAGTTTCCACCCAGGTTTCTAACATAGCTAAAGAAGGCTTTATGATTGTCTTTTGTGTCATTAGCGATTTTTCTCTCAAAGTTGGCCTTGGATGATTTTATGAGTGATCGTAGTTTTTTGCTAGTATTGATCAGAGATGCCTTCCCATTTAGGGATTTTGCTCTGTCATGTAGTAGCTTTCTCCTCTTGTTGTAGAGTTTGTTTATGGCTGGAGTCCACCAGACCGGGCGCCTGCCTTTGGTGGAAAAGGTCTTGATTTTATTAGGGATTAATTGATCCATACATTCCTGGAGGTGCTCATAGAAGGCATTTGTAAGGGTTTCAGCAGCGTGGGTTGTGGTTTCTTCGCTCCTCTCCCTGCCCCCAATTCCCTCCCACCCCCAGTACCTCTAAATTTATATTACTATAGCCACTCCCCCACTTTCTAGATCCTATCTGCTTTCATCTGGGATAATTCCACCCACCACTATTCTACTACCTACATTTAATAGCACCTATTAGCTTTCATCTGGCATTCTCCCATCCCCCCTTCCAGTACCTTTACCTCACCACTCTATCTTCTGGTGTTGCATCACCAGGTAAAACAGTTCCTTCACTCACTAGCTGAATCACATATAATGATATACTCCTCTTTACTACCCCTCTTATTCACACCCCTCTTGTTCACACCATACCTCCTTAACTTGTATGAAAACCAGTTTCTTACGGGATTTCAGGTCCCAAAAGGCCATACTATCACCCCAGCTGTAAATCCTTCCACCTTCAACCATACTTACAGTACCAGATCCTATCCAACATCTTGTTCAGTCTATCAACATCTCAACCCCAGGCATTAGCTCTAGATCCAAACACTACCACAAACTAATAAACAAATTCCTGAAGTTCATCACCAAGTATAGACTCAACCTAATACTTGGTGGTGATATTCACCGCAACCCTGGCCCACTCACTTCAGATACACATACCCCCTCTACTTGTAATCTAAGGCTACAAACCTACAATTAATAGGCCAACTAACTCTCTCCTAGTCTGTCATCTCAATATTAGAAGCATTAATAACAAGGTACATGAATTGCATGCACTTCTGGATGTCCACTCCCCCTGAGATTCTCTGTTTATCTGAAACCTGGTTAAAACCTAACACTAAAGACAATGAAGTGTTACCACCTGGGTACAACATACACAGGCTGGATCATGCTTCGAGGAAGGGGAGTGGGGTAGCTGTACTCTATAAATCTGAGTTGAATGTCACCATGGATGTAATACAACCTCCTCAGATTAATAACTCTGAGATTCTTGCCACCAAATTGCAACTTAATAAAAATAAATGCATTAATATCATCTGTATGTACATTCCCCCAGGTAACAATATATCTACATTTGAAGATATCCTGCACTGGTTATCATGTCACTACCCCCAAGAAACCCTACTACTTGGAGACTTTAACATAGACTGGGGCACCTGTTCCTTAGAATCCCCAACCACCCATATTTACTTGCATGCATTTACACAAATCATATCCACCCCTACCAGGATAGTTAAACCCAACCAAAAAGAAAGTATACTTGACTGGGTACTCATAAACAGTCACCCCCAACTGTACACCTCTGGTACCCTCCTTAATGGCCTAAGCGATCACCTTCTCACATATGTAATTAAGCACAAAACCATTAATTCCCAACAACCCTTACTCAGAAAGGTTAGAAACAATAAAAACTTTGACCCTGCCAAATTCCAACAAGAACTAAACTCATGTAATTGGTCTATTCTAAAACACCTCCCCTTAGAGGAAGCAGTAGCATACTTTAACAACAAATTCCTTGAGATCCTTGATTTGCATGCACCTGTTCGTTCAAAGAGAACCAAGGCAAAAACTGCACCATGGCTTTCTATAGAGTCTAAACTCAAAATTGCCCTTAGAAACAAAGCATGGGCTTTATGGCGTTCTTCTAAAGACCCTCAAGATCACATTAAATACAGGCAATCCAGGAACGAAACCAAAAAATCAATTTTACAAGACAAAAAACAATACTACTGTAATTTACAGACAGTAAATCAAAATGACCCTCAGAAGTTCTGGGCAGGTTTAAATAATCTACTACATCCTGGACAAACTTCAACCCCAATCCCTGCTGCTACTATTGATAAAACCCCTGAAGATGTTTCTGATAGTTTAAACCAATTCTTTACTGAGACAATTCAAGCCCTAGCTAGCCAACTACCTCCTAGCTCCCCTGGTCCTGAAAGTAGCACCCCTAGAAACCTACTTGCGTTCAGCTTCCAACCAGTCGCCACTTCACTTATCCGTACCTTGATCAAAAAATTAAAACCCACTACACTTTCTGCTGATCAACTCCCTGCCGAGTACTTACAAAACTCAACTGATGCTATTGCTTACCCCGTCTCAATACTAATCAATCGAACCATAGTAGAAGCTAAAATTCCCACCATCTGGAAAATATCCTATGTAATCCCACTTCACAAAGGAACAAGCGTTCGGCACAAACAAGAAGAAAATGAATCCAGCGAGACCAGAACGCAACTCGCTGCCACTCGTAACAATATTGCCAACAGCAAATTATGTTGTAAACTGTGTTGCCGACTGCAAATTACATAATTCCAACACCACGATGTAAAAAACAAAATTTAATATAACAAGGTTAAGCGCTTTCACTCGCATATAGCGAGCTTCATCAGAACAGTGATACAACTAATAAAAACCATTTAAATAGCCATATTTGGCGCCAAAATTTCTTAAAGCTGTATACATATAATATCTAACCTATCCACATATATGTTCATTAAAAAATACTTAAAATTCATATTTATGTTTCTATAACAATAAGTTACCAATATCATACACATTTAGCAAACTAAAAATAAACAATTATTAAAAATAATAAATAAAATTCTCTATTAATAAATGTTTTAACTATCTAGCTCCAATATAGGTTTGACAGAAATAAATTCATTCAATCCTGGTGGTGTCATATCATCAGTTAATAATTGCCACCAAAATTCTCTATAAGCCAAAAATTTCTTGATGTTGCCACCTCTAGGATTCATTGTAACAATTTCTAATATACCAAATTTAAAGCTATGTTCATCACCCTGATTCATTATATGCTTGTAAAGTGCATTTTTTGTGTCCTTAGTCCTGATACTATATAAATGTGAATAAATTATTTTTTTTAATTTTCTCTCTATCTTTCCTATGTAAAAGGATGGACATGACATACAGTTAGCAAGGTAAACAAGCATACTAGTATTACAATTACCATGTTTGAAATTAATTTTAGTTTTATTAATGTTATTCAAAGTAATATATTTTTCCTCATTTATCACAAAGCATTGATGACATGCTCCACATTTAACAGTATGTCCAAGTTCCCTACTCATACCCTTTGTACCATGTTCCAGTAGTTTTTTTTAAATTACTACCCATTTTGTACACAAATAAAGGTTTGGAACCTAAAGTATCAGTGGTTTCTTGATCTGTTAAAAAAATATGCCAATTCCTATTCATAATAGCTTTAATTTGATTGCTATAGGGGCCAAATTCAACTATACAAGCTCTTTTGTACATATTATTTTCCTTCTCTTTCTTTTTAATAATTTTATGTGTCAATTCCAAATTCTGTTTCTTGTTCAAGCCCAATAGGGGTATATATTTCTTCCCCCATTCACTTGTGACATATGAATTGACATCCTCCATCATGTCATAATCATAACCACGTTCCTTGAATAAATTATTAATATATTTTACCTCATCTAACATATCAGTGTAATTTGATGTCATTTTATCGCTCTAATACACTGCCCCTTGTAAATGTTGTATTTCAATTTCCTTGGGTGATTACTACAAAAATCTAAGTAAGAATTAGTGAACGTAACTTTTCTGTGAATATTAGATTTAAAACTATTACCCTCACTCGTAATGTACGTATCTAAATAGGCCACACCTGTGTAATTATATTCAGTTGTAAATTTTAAAAAATCACTGCTACTGTTGAGATAATCCACAAATTTTAGGAAGGTATGGGAGTCTCCCTTCCATAAGATGTAGATATCATCCAGGAATCGTGAATAATATTTTATATTAACTATATACTCACTTTTGAATATTTTTTCCTCCTCCCAATCCAACATTACCAAATTAGCATATATGGGGGCACATGCTGCCCCCATAGCTACACCTTTGGTCTGTCTGAATATCTCTCCTTCATAGTAAATAAAGTTATTTTCAAGTACCAAACTCATCAACTCAACAATCAGACAAATCCTACTCCAACTGAGTTTAGTATATTTTCTTATACTATTTGTGAAGGCCTCTATTCCTTGAGCAGGTGGAATACATGTGAACAAATCAATAAATCGCTTAACCTTGTTATATTAAATTTTGTTTTTTACATCGTGGTGTTGGAATTATGTATTTGCAGTCGGCAACATAGTTTGCAACATAATTTTCTGTTGGCAATATTGTTACAAGTGGCAGCGAGTGCGTTCTGGTCTCGCTGGATTCATTTTCCACTTCACAAAGGAGGCAGCTCTACTGAATTCTCCAAATGTAGGCCAATAGCTATACTCTCTCCACTTGCAAAGATTATGGAAAAATGTATTCAGAGACAATTCATGCACCACCTAATCCAAAATCGCCTTATGGCAGACACTCAGCATGGCTTCTGTCCTCATCACAGCACTACTTCAGCCCTCCTAGCCTTTACTAACACCATAAACCATAATCGCAACAATAATTATATATCCTCAGCCCTCTTTTTGGATCTTTCCAAGGCATTCGATATGGTTGATCACCAACTTTTAATCCACACGCTGCAAACATTCTGTCTAGATACTGGAGCCCTCCAATGGTTTCAATCCTACCTGAATGGTCGACAGCAGGCTGTCCTCTGGCAGAACAAATTCTCTAACCTTCTACCTAACACCCTTGGAGTACCACAAGGCTCTATACTAGGGCCCTTGCTGTTCTCCATCTTCATTAACGACCTTTATACTGTCATTCTAAACGTCAGCTGTATCCAATATGCTGATGACTCTACTCTGATTTGCTCAGCCACATCTCCAGTAGAGTTATGGTCAGCTACCCAGACCACCTTTAATACAATAGAAAACTGGCTTTCTGAACATCGTCTGATCCTAAATCCCAAAAAAACTAAAATACTGTTATTTTCACCAACACGTAGGACTACCGCTTTCACCTTTACCATAAAATCAAATGATGGCACAATAATCTCCCCTGACCCATCTACAAAACTATTAGGTGTCATCATAGACAATAATCTCAAATTTGACCTACATGTTAATCAAACTATCAAAACCATCAATAAAAAAACTAGGGTCACTTTACAGAATAAAAGCCTTCCTAACCCCTCCAGCTAAAATTGCCATAGCTCGCTCTCACCTTCTTTCAACCCTTCTGTATGCATCCCCTCTACTATCAAATTTGAACAAGACTGTCCTTAACAAACTCTCAATTTGCTACAACCACATTGCCAGGTTTGCCACTGGGCTGCCTTTTAGGACACATCATTGCATCAATCTAAATCAGCTTGGTTGGCTTGAACTACCTAGCCTAATCCAGTATAACCAACTGATTATGGCCTATAAAATCCTCTATAATCCGGACAATACTCCTGCACTTAAAAATATTATCACCCCCTATAACAATCCTAGACCGCTTTGATCCTCTAACAAACTACTAATTCAGACTAGCAAAATTAATAACACAGCCAGTGATTCTCTCTTTGCAAACTCTGTAAGTAGATCCTGGAACTCACTTCCAGCTGATATTATCTTACTTTCCACCTTAGGTCAATTTAAAACTAGACTCAAACAACATTTGTCACTTAACTGGCTATGTCAATGTATCAAGCCTGGCTAACTCAAATGTGTAAAAATCTGTTAACCAGTTTACTGTGTAATTTAATTTAATCCTGACTTGTGCTCAGGACTAACTTTAACCTGTGGAACTTGTTTAACTTGCTTACTTATGTAATCTCTGTAAATAATCTGTTTGTAATATGTAATGCTAGTATTATGTAATGCTGTATCTGCTTACCCTTGGAGCTTTTCTCCCCGGGCCTCCGCTGAAAATGGACATGCATCCAGTCGGACTATCCCGGTCAACAAATGTAAAATAAAATAAAAATAAATAAAATAAATAGTGGCTTCTCATTGGGAAGCAGTAATACACGCTGCCATGACAGGATGCAAACACCTGCACACTCAGGGATTCACAGACACAGTAACACACACTCTGACACACACACACACACACACACACACACACACACAGTTGCCAGTGTTCGGATGAAAACCCCTGCCTATGTGCAAATCATCATTATAGCACTACGCAATTACAAGATGCGCCACAGAGATTACACATGTACAGGTAGTCAGAATAGACTAAGACTGATGACATTAACAGGTATACTACAGTGCAGTGAGTGTATGTGGGGAGTGGGGTTCATCAGTAGGCTATGTAACAACACACCACACCCCAGGGTGTACATGTTAACAGGCGGCTAGAATGCCCATCTAAGATTGATGATATCAACAGGGATACTAGATTGCATTGAGTGGGTGGGGGGAGGGGGCATTAACATTTCACTATGGTAAAAATACAGCCTCACTCCAGGGACTGGACAGCCATACACATGGACAGCCATAGACACACACACACACACACACACACACACACACACACACACACACACACACACACACACACACACACACTGTGGCATTCACAAAGATATACACCTATGTCACACACTTACAGACACTTGACATGTGTGAGGTTCAACCACCTGCCTATGTCTTTCTTTCTACACTTCACTCTGTACTGATGTCAACAACAGTGTTCAGGAGAGTGAAAACATGTGGGATGTATTCCCAACCATACGTGACATATATGGACACACACACACACACACACACACACACACACACACACACACACACACACACACATGTGCCAGTACTGTGAATCAAACACCTGCCTATCTCATGATAGGTATTACAGAGGTACAGCACTATCACATTCACTACAAAGTGTACTGACTCTTTCCTTTGCCAACTGTGCTGATATATGCACAATATATGCACAGGGGAGGTATTACTGTTACAGGTGTCAAGAGGTTTGCCTTCAGTGTCACCCTTACTGCATTCTACATTGTCTGTCTTCCACTTCAATTAACAAAACAAGACCTTAGCAGTTACATAGGTTAATGTAGGAATGGTTGCAACACACCAGTGACCTGTCCTCAGTAATCATTCATCTGCAATGTAGCCCCACCACTTAGTCGTCATGTCCAAACATCTGTCCATACTTCATGTACAGCTTACTGTACTTTGAGCATATCACCATATACAGTTGGCAATGTTGAGGCTGTTTTGCAACAGCATGATGTACTAAGACAACAGTCACCTTCAAACATCAGACACCGCACACGCATGGAATCTAAACAAACATCAATACATGTGCACATATGCGGTCTACATCAGTAAGTGGACTAGCAGGTCAAGAGGATACATTCCACACCTTCCCCATGCCATGTGTGCAACATAGCCAAGCATTACACCATAATGGATGTTGTGTTCATGTAGTGGTAGGTCACAACCACCTTCACCGAGTAGCCAAGCATATATTTATGACAACAGCACATATCAGCAAGACACACACAGCATTATTCCATGTCATGCTCCTACAAACTGTTACTTGACATTTCCATGGTGAAGCCAGGGCACTGTAATGGTCAACAGTGAGCACATCATATTTACCACACACACCTCATGTTTACTGGAAGAGTCCCAGCAATGTGCTCTGTTAGAGCTAGGCAGTACACTCATTCAAGCATGTGTGAGGTCTGTGGCTTGTAAACATGTCACCCCAGCATGTACTGGCTATTGTGGTACTAAGGCTAATGTCCAGACAGCACACAGCATGCATGGCTTGCAATTGTTGACATGGGGTATATGTAGGAGCTATGGGCACACATGGCTGTACATGTCATGGACATATCACCTGTGACTACTCAGGAACATACAGAGCAGAGCTGGATTTCCCTAAGTCTGTCAATACAGGCCTTGTGTAGGTCCTATGATCCTGTTATTTGGGTATGTTGGTAGGCATTGCATTAGGTGGACATGTCTAATGACATACATGCCACATGGGTTGTTGTATGATATGATAGGTGTCATGGGTGACCAGTAGAGAGGGAATATTACCTCTGTTAACATAGATATCAAACCTTATGTACTGTTAGCATGCTATCTGCCATGTGCATGTGTGTAAGGACTGTAGCCCCCTGTATGTAGAAAGGATAACAAAAGCTATGGTAATGTCATTTATGTTGTATGAGTGTGGGATGTACATATCCAGGGCAGGTACAGTTAGGTCATATACAACCATGAGGGTGTTGTTTACTGGTGTACAGCAATAGTCGACTGTGCTAATGCTGACAACATCCGAGAGACCCTGGTATGTGAACAACTGAGCTGGTTACAAACACTGGTATTATTGCATTGCATAACACATTATGCAGCTGTGTCTGTGCATGGATACTTTGCACAGTTGATGTAGGCCTAGGTACAGTCCACCAATCAAAGGTTATCTGGTGGTCTACCATACTATGTCATACCACATATGGATGTGTGTTGGTAGTCTGGGGACAAGGTGGTGGATGTATATGAGGATACAACCTAGAATTCAGTGTTTGCCACTGTCACCTGTACCTGACTCATCTGTGATGAGTTATGTCAGAGTAGTTGTCTTTACATGTGAGTAGCCTTTATGAATATGTGAACACCACCACCTGGAATGGTCTGTACCAGTGTTATGGCCCACATGTCTGGATCTGATTTATATGCTGTTAGTGCAATTGTGCACTACAGAGCAATCAGCCAGGTGTTCCTCACTGCACAGATGTCAGTATTCCCCATTATAGGTTCTACATTGAGCAAATGGATTACAGAAGCCACACATCTAGCACTGGTTAGCATAAGCATCCAATGCAATTGTCTTGTAGGTGTCAGCGTGTTACTTCTGTGTGTAGGACTTTTGCCTTGGAATGCGACTATATGGGTAAATGCAACCTAGGTATTATCCACACTCACTTGAAACATGGATGCATGTGCTCTGTGTCAAAGGCGTATTGTTCAGTCATGACAGACACTGGACAACTGCATAATAAAAGCAGGACAGTGGCTCATTGTTTTGGTCTAGCAGTTACCACTTGTACCATGACATCACTGCGAGTGACAGTAATGTGCTTCATAGCAAATGCCACATGTAAGGTGACGGACAGCAGCAGACGTTGTGTATATAACCAATGTAAGATATACTTAGTGTAGTAGTCATGCTAATAATGACAACTACTAACACAGCTGGGAGAGGTCATCTTGACTCCTGCACCTCAGTACCATTACACAATGAAGCTCAAACATTATGCTTGCACATGCCACTGTTCCAAGTATAATGCCACTGTCCACAACCTGCTATCGAAGTATGCCTTTCAGGGCAGCAAGGTGTGTGACACAGGCTGTAGGTAGCATCTGCCTGTGTGTCCCAGTTAACCTATTGTCGGTCATGTTCACACATGCGTGATTGTGTATACTTAACATATATATGTCAGTACTTCATGTACATGTATGCATGTGTATCACACAGCACAGACACATATATATAATTTACAGGCCACATACAGGTATCTGGTAGTAAACCAGTATGATGTGCATATATACTGACAGGTAAGATGTATGTAGCTGTAAACCTGTGTGTTTACAATAGGAGTCCATTACAACATGTTCTGTACATGTAAGTGTATGAGCATGCACACTGTGGCCTTCTGTGGTTAGAATCGGAGTGCATCCCAAACAGCCCTGTGCTACTAAGTGTATGAGCATACTCACTGCCACCTTGTGTAATTTGAGTAAGTGCATCCAAACAATCCCTTTGTTTCTAAGTGTATGAGCATGCCCAGTATAACCTTGTGTAGTTGTAGTCATAGTGCATCCCAAACGGCCCTGTGCTACTAAGTGTATGAGTATGCCCACTGTCACCTTGTGTAATTGGAGTCAATGCATCCAAACAAGTTATGTGATTCTATGTGTATGAGCATGTCCACTATAACCCTGTATAGTGATAGTAGTTGTCCATTCAACAGAAGGGCATACTCCAGTTCAGTGCTTGTTGTGCTACAACTATACCTCTTAGGCTTACCTATGTCTTACCTGCAGATGATGTGTCTTGTTTGTGCATTAAAGTTGTAATGGACACCTACTTTAAACACACAGGTTTACAGCTATGTACATCTTGACTGTAAGTATCCCTGTTGTCCTCAGTCATAGAAGGGCATTCTGACTGCTTTGGAATGTGTAACTGCTGTGGTGAATCTCATAACTGCGTAGTACTGTAATAGTGATCTGTCAATAGGCAGGAGTTCTGATCTCACTACTGGCAATTGTGTGTGTCAGCAAATGGCTGAGTGTGGTTTTGTATGTGTGTGTGTGTGTGTGTGTGTGTGTGTGTGTGTGTGTGTGTGTGTGTGTGTGTGTGTGTGTGTGTGTGTGCATTTGTATCTGCATCCTGTCAGGACAGCGGCTTTTGCTGCATTCCAAAGAGATACCACCTTTTGCACTGGCCTTTATCCTTGTCAACTGCTAAACCTCCCACCCCCTCCCCACTGCAAGTAATCAGTCCTGTGATGTCACCCAGCTCAGAAGTGTAATCAGAGTAAGTGTAATTGCATGTGTTCTGTGGCACATACCCCAATTGCATGCCACTGTACTAGTTACCTTTACATAGGCAATACGTGTATGCACAATACTGGCAAGTGTGTGCATGCTTGTGTGTGTGACTACCCTGTAGCCAGGCATACACATGTGTAATGTCTTTTAACATGCTGCACACCATGGCAGCCATCTGTGATGACTGGTGTCTACAAAGTATTACATAGTTTGGAATGGAAAAGAATACACAGTCAAGAATGACTAGAGTTGGGTATGTTATTTTCCTGTGCCACTGGCAAGCAGAGACACAGAAGTGGTCACCGGGGTGTAAGTTCATAACCATCATTCCCCCACCCAAACTCCACAATCCCTGGGGTAAATTACATTAGCCATCTTTCCCCACCCCAAACTCCACATACACAACAAACATCCCTTGTCTGGTGAACTGATTTAAGATGTAAATGCTATAAACAAGAGATGCCTCTGTTTTGTGTACACATCAGTTCCTTTGGAACCCTTCTGTGTCACAAAGGGTGTTCAGACATATGCATGTATTTATGGCTATAGCTGTGTCTGTGTTTATGCACATATATATATATATATATATATATATATATATATATATATATATATATATATATAGTTATGACAGTTGTACAGATGTAGACTTGTCTTTGTTGTTTCACAGAGTACAGTACATTCAAGGGTACTGTACATATGTACACAAAGTGACTGTCCCATTTGTTTTCAGTACTGTGGAATACCTGTAGTAAGATGTGCATTATAAAATCCATAAAACATGTATGCAACCCAGATGGCTTAGTGGTAAGCCCAATAACCTCAGTGTGCATGGTCCAGGGTTCAAGACCTGCAAGTCTTGTTGATACTGTCAATTAGGACTGAATATGACACTTTTAAGCGGGTGTAAAAGCGCGGGTACATGCAGGTAACAGACATGTACAACTCGCAGTACATTTGAAATGCCCTTTTTTGTCAATCCTGCTGATGTCTCCCACCTACGAATACAGCTCTGGGACGACTGCAATTCAGTAACCTCCGTAGTGCGTGCTGTAACTGTGTAATGCTGTAGTGTGATAAACTAGTTTTGTAGGTTTTCTAATCCCAGACAGGCCAACTGTGTGTGGGTGTGTGTATGTCTGTCTGCCTGAGAAAGAAACAATGCTTTTTAGAGTATGCACACTCTTTACAATTCACATACTTACCTTTGGCAATCCTGCTGATGTCACCCACCTAGAAATACACCTCTGGGACTACTGTCACCCAGTAGTCTCTGTAGCATTTGCTATAACTGCATAAAGCTGTAGTGTGATAAATTAGTTAGGTAGGGGTTTTAGTCCAAGACAGGCCAACTGTGTGTGTGTGTGTGTGTGTGTGTGTGTGTGTGTGTGTGTGTGTGTGTGTGTGTGTGTGTGTGTGTGTGTGTGTGTGTGTGTGTCTGTCTGCCTGAGAAAGAAACAATGCTTTTTAGAGTTTGCACACTCTTTACAATTCACATACTCACCTTTGGCATTCCTGCTGATGTCACCCACCTAGAAATACACCTCTGGGAGTACTGTAACCCAGAATTCTTCATAGTGCATGCTGTAACTGTGTAATGCTGTAGTGTGCTAAACTACTTAGATAGGGGTTTTATTCCAAGCCATGGCAAGTGTGTGTTTAACAGTCAGAGTCTTCAATTATTCAATAAATCGCCATTTTTTTGCCTTTTAAACAGTTGTATAATCATAACTAAAACATGTAAACTTGTTTTCAACAGTTTACTTGCAACTATAAGTACAGGAATTGATTTATAAGTTGTTTTTAAATGGTTTTAACACAGTATCAAATTTAAAGAAAATGGCGATTTATTGAATAATTGATTAATTAGTTCCCTATTTAAGGGTGAAATGGTTATAACGTGACTGTTTTGAATTTTGTGTTTTGTCTGAAGAAGGATACTTCCTCCTCCAGTGCTTGGATATATACCAGTTCTAACGCTATTTAATCTGCAAACAGCATTGTTTCAAATTACAATTGTTAATGAACAGGATGGACACCTTCACCCAACGGATGGATAAACTTGACAACGCCTTTAATATTAGGGTAAATGGACTGCAAGGAGATGACATCTCAAGCATTCACTTACGTACGGATGGAGGCATAGAGGTTGCAGACATTGGAGTCGGAGCCCGACACCCGGAAGGTGGGGTACAACCTTTCGTATTGCGTTCTAACAGTTCAGCTTTAAACGACTCGAGTGATATTCCTCCAGGGCAAAGACAAGTGCTAACATCTGGCAACAGTACAACACAAGGTATTGTAACACCTTTGAATGATTCCGTACCAACGGTATTGCTTTATTTAAACAAAAACAGCTTTTTTTCATCACCAGAAAATATAGGAACTGGGACAGTCAACACGGGCAGCATTGAGGATGTCAATTTAAATATTAATAGCGCTGCATCGGAGATTTCGACTATAAACTATTTAGATGTAAAAGTTGCAGCTCGAAATCTCCTATCTTAATGAGTGCTTGAACAAGAAAATTGTGCCTAAAGGCTTGAGGCAATGGAGGTTTCCGTTGGCCTTGAGGAGGGTTCAGAGTTCCACAAACAACTTTAGCATAGTTTTGAATATATGACTATGCTGACAAATGAAATCAAGAGTAATCATGATTTCTTACGGTATAAATATGATTACTTTTCTAGTATTGATGCTACTATCAATAAGTTATGTGACAACAAGCGGAAGAAAATCACGAGGATGTGAAACAATATGCTGAGAAAAAGCATATCCTAACCCACCAAAAATGTGCAACCAAACAATAAAACCAAGGGCCTTTACTAAATATAAATAAAAACATCGAGTAATAAAAACAACCAAATGGATCAATTGGACACTTTCTTGGACGGTGAGCAGGGTAACAACCTCTCAGAGATGAGGAGGAGGAAATTGATTTAGACAATGACCAGTACCAGGCCCATATATTAACAGATGACAGCGACAATAATGTGCAACAACAGCCAACCATGGGTAGAACATCAGCAGGGTTTTGGGCAGGCTCAGAACTTCCACCAGAGGAACCTGAGGTCGAATACCAACAAAATGACATTAAGGAACCAACGGAATCAGAACAGCAAATGATAAATAGCTCGGGTCAGCCTGTTATTGTCTGCAGTACTAGGGGACTTTAAAATTTTCAATTATACTTAGCATTTCCACTGCTATGGCTGACTTTTTCTCTAAGGGGCTGTCTTTTGTCCCTGACACTCGTATGGACCTGGTTAAAACAATTGTGGACTTGAAACTATATGTTGAAAATTGAATTTGTTGGCCACATTGGGCAATAGTTCATCACTTTTTAGACCATTTAGAATAGCGAGCCTGTTTAACCCCCCATTAGTGAACAATCTTAAATGTTTTGAAAAAAGTTGTGAACTTGACCTGAGATTTTTAGCTGGTAACAATATTAACAATAGATATAAACAAAGTTTAAATATAACACCTGAGCAACGTGACTTCATAAAATTAATACAGGATTGCAATATTATGAAACCCGATAAGGGTAATGGTCTTATTTTCATGAACCAAGTAGATTATACTAACAAAGTTATTACTCATTTGAATAATGGTCCATATGAAGTGACAAGCTTCAATGAAGTCAACATTGCACATAGTAGGGTCAGGTCCATAATTGAGGACTTATTTTTTTTGTTGATATAGAAGTTCATTCATACTTAAACATGGTAGCACCAGAATGCCTTCTTTTTGGAACCCCAAAATTCATAAATCAATACATGACCCCCCTATTAGACCTATAATTGACGGGAGGGGGTCTGTTTTGGTGGCCTGTGCCAAGTATGTTGATAGTTTGTTAAAACCACATACTGAAAGGAAACTCAAATTTGTAAGGACTTCGGAGCTTCCTTGAGAACATCAATAGGACACCCTTTGACCCTAACCTGGTTTTTTTGACTGTGGATGTGAAAGATCTATACACAGTCATCCCACAAGAGTTAGGTTTGAAGTGGGTTAGAGAGTTCCTTGAGTTCAGAAATGTGGACCAAAACACTATTTACACAATAGAAACTTTACTTGAATTAGTTTTAAAATATAATTTTTTTAATTTTAACAACTTGACATACAGGCAGGCCTCTGGTGTAGCCATGGGCTCACCTTGTGGGGGTTCCTTTTCGCTAACTGCGTTATGGCGCAATGGGAGAATACTCTGTTGTTTAATAACTCATTATTTAAAGAGCATGTCTCCTGGTACACTAGGTACCAGGATGACATGTTCATTTTATGGAAAGGATGGTTGCTTCATTTATTAACAACATTAAAACTATGACCAATTTTTTAGATTTCACTTTTGAAGTAAATGATATGGAGATCAGCTTCTTAGACATAAAGCTAAATAAGGATATTACAGCTTCAAGGTTTGTTAGCAACATTTATAGAAAGCCTACCTACTCCAACGGGTTCCTCCACTTTAGTAGTTGCCACCCTCTCCATCAAGCGGTAGTTAAAGGGCAGATGGTGAGGGCGACACGATGATTACCAGAGATGAGGATTTTTATCATGAGTGTAATAACCTGGCTAGTATGTTTAACAGCAGAGGGTACCCTGACTCATTAATTTTGGAGATCACCTCGGAAGTTAGATTTAAAAGACAATCCGGACACTTTGGGCCCATTCTAACTGGACATGATCCAACTGGTGTACCCGACCATAACATGCCGATTAAGAAGGCCAGTAAGAATAACATCCGGGACATAGGAGTTAGGTTTTTGTGCACATTTTCCATTGACCACCATTATATAAGAAACATCTTGCAGAAGAATTGGGGTAACATAACTGAAGACCCCCACTTGCATCGATTGTTAGGTGCAACACCTAACATTACCTTTAGAAAAGGTTTTAATTTGAAAGCATTGTTAGAAGTGGATAGACCTACTGCTTTTAACAAGGTAAAAGGAATGACTAAGTGTGGGTTTTGTAGTCAATGTAAACTCATTCAGGAGGGGACTTATGTGACAATAAACAATGTTAAATACAAGTTGGCTGGTAACTTTAATTGTTCCTCTAAAGCAGTAGTATATGTGGCAACCTGTAGACAATGCCCAGCTTTCTACATAGGAAAGACTGAGAGGGCATTGTACAAATATATGAGCATCAGTATGCAATTTCAAAAGTGACACTAACAATGCTCTAGCTTGCCACATTATACAGAATAAGGACCATATTTAAAGCAAATTACAGTTGCAAACATTGTTGGAAAAAGAAGAATTGCTTTGGCAACTGAGAACAACTGCACATACACATCCAGGACTAAATGAGGCGATCTCGCTGACTTGTATATTAAAACTCATAACTCTTAAGAGATGAGACACAATTTTAGTGACACTGAGCTAAGTTTAGTGTATTATATCATCATTATTTCAAAGTGCTTATTTTAAAGTAACAAAAAGTTGTTCACAATACATCTTACACACCTTAAAGTAGCTTTTTAATAATAAAAAGATATATATACATTTTTTGTAGGAACTTTTTATTTCCTAGTTGGGTCTTTTACATATGGAAGACATACTTAAGGTAGTAGTACATTTAGTGTGCTTTTTGTCCTCAGATTAACTATTTTTTAAAATAATGTTCTTTGGGATGGGTGAATTAGCTTTGGTAAATTTCTGACTTCTTTATTTATTTTCTGACTTCTTTACTGACTGACTCTTTAAATTTATTAGGGGTCAGTAAAGTGTTTATGGAAGCACTTTTTAGGCTTTCTATTTAGAATGTTAAGAAGGATTAACGTAAAATATTATTTTTAATATTATTTTTAACATGGACAATTTTATTAAAACGAGTGCATTGGCTAAACATAATAAAACATAAGCCATATGGCTGTAAACATAATATGGTTAAGAGCATACATATGGCAACTGAAATTAGCTTATTTATGTAAATAAAAAAGAATTCTTAGGAGTTGCTTAAACAGGTTAGACCAAATCATAAATAGAAATGCAGTAGAAAAATAAAGATATACGCATTAAATATGGTTTGGCTAACAAAATGTTAACTGAAAGTGATAATAGCACACACGATCTGTTGTAGTACAGTATTTGGCGACTATGCATTGTTCACGATGATTTATTGCTGTATGGGTATGCTTTGCCTTTTAAACAGTTGTATAATCATAACTAAATGGGAAAGTTATAGCCCACATGTAAACTTGTTTTCAACAGTTTACTTGCAACTATAAGTACAGGAATTGATTTATAAGTTGTTTTTAAATGGTTTTAACACAGTATCAAATTTAAAGAAAATGGCGATTTATTGAATAATTGATTAATTAGTTCCCTATTTAAGGGTGAAGACTGTTTTGAATTTTGTGTTTTGTCTGAAGAAGGAGAGATACAATTCCCTCCGAAAGTGCTTGGATATAATTAAAGTTCTAACGTTATTAATCTGCAAACAGCGTTGTTTCAAATTACATTTAACTCGTGTTTGGTCAGCGAGCTAACTGCAGCTGGTTTTCTTCCTTGCTTGACTTGTATTCCTTCGCTTTTTTGTCTTAACAGTCAGAGTCTGTGTGAAGGTGGCTGTGTGTGTCTAACCACTGGACATGTTGGGGAGTGTTTTTGTAGTTTTCCTATATGCTGTCCGTATTATATGTCACAATGTCCATCTCATGAGGAGTACAGATGTCAATCAGCCAAGGGACTGTGTTGGCAAGCCATACCCCAACATCTGGCAAAAAGACTGGTGAACAAAGTATGCAACCCTACTATTACCTGGAATATGTTCTGAACCCATGTGTCATACACAAACACACTTGCCTAGAATATCCCTCTATGTTGCTAGTACCCTGCACATTGATAACAGATAGTAGGCATGGTGTGATTGCAGTGGGCTGCAGAAGGCATGGCACCCTGTCCAGCAGTACAATAGGCACATAATTGCGGACAATGTGCCTTCACTATGTTCCCCACTGGATGCCTGCAACATATGTGGTGCCATCAAATGTGATCCACAAAGGCCATACAATGCCTTACACACATGCCCTGTATGGACAGATGCCACTGACACCAGGGAATACCTAATCATGCTATCAAGGCAGGTGCAGGGTCAACCTGCTGTCTATTAGCAGGTCCTGCCACATCAGGCCAGTATTGGCATATCTGATGATAACAGTCTGTGTACACAACATGTGCCAGCCAAATTAGGTACACTTGTACATGCCACTGTACATTATTGTGGGACGTGCACATCCCAGGCAATGTCCATGTCAAGGACTATCAAACACAGACATGGCATGCATTGCAAAGCAATGACCATACACATTGGTAACCAGGATGACAGGACAGTTCATACAATACCCATATGTGTGGGACATTGCAGACACTACACCCCTGAACCACACTGCACATCATTGTCAGGTGGCGTGATGCCAAGGATTACCCCTCACTCAGCCTTGTACAGCCATCTTGCACAGCCAACCACTACACACCCATGAAGCAATGCACACATGCATGTCAGTATTGGCACATTGTGTCTGCGTGTGGAGTATGATGCTCCCAACCACAGTCACACCCAGTATAACTCCCATTGGCATACCAGCTGATGTCAGACATGTTCACATGCCCTAGCCGATAGAACCTCAAGATATACCCTGTGGTGCATGTAGTACCTGTGCATTACTGCAGTGTGGCAAACTAAGTAGTTAGGAAGTGTATTTGTGAGCCTGACAAAGTGTGGCAATGCATCTGAGTCCCTTAGAGAGTGTGGTTATGTTAACAATGACATATGTTCATGTGAATAGCCATGTGTGCTATACCTAATATATGTCTGCTATATCTCTGTTGCAGATGTCGCTCATCAGCACACATATATGTTCTTAGAGCACACCAACATGGCAGCTATGTGGCACATGGAGTAACTACATGCACTTTTAATAGTAATGGCTAATCAGTCAGGGGTTTGAGCCCCTGTACTGGTAGGGGTGTGACAGACAATGCTTAGGTTTTAGTCTCCAAGCCCTTCTCTGTTGTACTTTGCCTCTGTCTGTCCCTCCCACACACTCTTTGGTGGATGTGGAGTTGTGCACCTGCTCAGCAGCAGCTTGTGTTTTGTAAGTGATGGCCATGATCAGGTGATGGCCTCTGCACCTATTGCAGTCCTCTTCTATCTGATTGCATGTGGAACAGCTGTGGTTATGTTCCCATAGCCAATCGCATGGAAACACAGTACAATATCGAGGAACATCATGTTGTTGTTTGCCCATGACAGTTGCTGTGAGTGGAACTTGGATCTGGTGTTTGGTAATCAGCATCACAGATGATATTTGGATAGTCCTCAAACAACATACACAGTGGAAAATAGGCTAAAGACAGGAGTTTGATGTGCCAGACATGACTACAGCATGTAAGTGTAGCTATGCTTCATAGAGACTACTGCCAGTTTAACAAGTTGTGTGTGGTAATGGCTATTCTGCATGTTTTAAAACTGACAAGACAGTGCTCTATTTGTGAGGGAACCCCCATTTGTAGGGCCATCTGTGGACTGGTCAGTGTGTGGAACCATTTGTTTCTTGTGTTACTCACTGAGCACACATCTGTGAACTGCAGAAGCATAGTGTGAGGATTGCAGTCAGTACATGGTGATAGTGATGACAGTTACTGCCATTGCATCCCTGATTGGACATATGACACTTGAAAAAGTGGTATGACAGCCACTGTCTGAGGTTCTCACAGTGACATGCCAATAATGGGCCACTGTTCATAGCTGCAGTCACAAGTCTTCCACACTTTGTACAGATGTTATGCAGTATATATGCATGTGTTGTGCTCCCTCTGCAAATGTATGCCATCTGTTGGGCTGATTGTCATATCTATGCATGCTGTTATAAGTAATCGTGAATTCTGTTGACTATTACTAAGCCATATCTGTATTAAAACTGCAACACCATAGGCTGTATGGGATTGGAGGCCCCGGCGGAACCTCCTGTCCCACTTCAGCTGGCCATGGCACCGGGCGCCAGCACATCTGGGGCCCAGCTTTGGACCTCCACCTCTGTTGGTTCTGCACCACCTTCTGGTGGAACCACCACTGAGGATGGAGCTTGTCCCCCCTGGGAGCAGAGCCAGACAGGAACATGTCTGCCATCGTACAGTCCCAGAAGTGTTGCGTAGGGGGCTCAATAAGGGGTTTCAAGGCCAGATACACCAGCTCGAGGGCAAAGTGTCACATTTAGAGTGTGAGCCTGCCCCTGTTAGACAGCCCCCAGCACAGCCATCTTTGCGGCTCTTTTGGTGCAGTGGTGGCTGCACATGGGTGGGGACCTCCATCCCACTGTTTCCATCTGGGGGCTCATGGGCTTGTGACTGCTGAACACCCCTCCCTGTCCAAGGTGTATCCCCCCACATGTGTCATATACTGACCCTGTATGCTGTCTTGTCTGTCATCTTACTCACCCTAGCCTCCACGAGCATACCTACTCTCCTTCCCCCACATCCCACTCTCACCTTACGGAAACAAAAGGCCAATCTATTCCTAGAACATTTGCCCCATACAGAGCTGTCCAATTCACACACATGTCCACTGGACACATGTAACCTTTTTAAATTGCATCACAACATACAACAGTTGTCCTCACCCCTGTCTCTCTCAGGCACACGATCCTGGTATGTACATGATTCCTAAAGGTTCCAGGTACATGTGATGCAGATGACCCCATTGTACACATGACACTATTGGTCCCTCTATGGTTACCCCATTTAACTTTTTCATGATGATGATGATGTCGCACACAACACCTTGCAAGAGTACTGTTCTCACATAATGATTGGACAGGAACTGTTGTGTTAATGTAAATAAAATGCACAGAGTAATGTATTTGGCCAATGTACAAATATTTGCGTGTATTAATGACACATGTCTGTCTGAGGGAGTCTTGATATTACATAGGACAACACCACTACATAATACAGTGGTTGCTGGTGTTTCCTTTTTCATTCCTTTTTAATGCTTTGTTGTCACATGGGATGTTCTTGATATATCTATATATATGTATGTCTCCATATCTGGACATAAACACACACACATACATCTACATGATGCAATACATTTCCTATACTGTTGAATAGGTTCATAGGTTCATAGGTTCATACTAGGCTATCTGCCCTGGGGCAATTATAAGCCTAGCCCGATTCTGTATGGCTTACGCCACCCCTTGATTTGAGTATACTGTGCCCTTTTAAAGGTTTAGTTTACTGTGCCTCTGTCTAATAGTGACATGGGAGTAATCCCTGGGACAAACCTATGATCCCCCATCCACTTATCGAGATTCTTCTTGAAGAGATTCAGTGAGGTGCTCTGCCTCACATGAACTGGAATTCTATTCCAGAGTGAAGGGAGCCTCTGGGTTATGAACCTGTCCCTCCAGCAAGTTCTATTTATTTCTGTGCTGAGGTTCAAGTCCCTCGAGCGTTTGGCTCTAAGGGATTTAGATTTACTGAGGTGGAGCATGTCCATTAATTCTGGATTTGACATAGCTTTGTATGTCAGGCATAGATCGCCTCAGTAGGCGGTATGCAACTGAGTAGAGCTGGAGTTTTTTTAACCAAGCAGCATATGGCATCTGTTTGAGACCCTTGATCCTCTTGGTGAGATACTTTTGGGGTCTTTCTAATAGCTGCAGGTGTTGGGTAAGGTACATCCCAAAAGGGGCATTGTATTCTATGATGGGCCTGATGAGGGATGAATAAAGGGGCACGATTACCTCTCTTGAACTAGATGTGAAACCCTTCATGATGAGGTGGGCTATGTAGAAGGTCTTTCTAACCACTTTGGCAATGTGGTTTTCAAAGGAGAGATTGCTATCAACTTGGGTCCCCAGGTCCCTAATAACTTTCTCTGTACTTAATGGGTTTCGCCTATGTGGTAATTTGTGGGCACATTGTTTTGCCAAAGGGTATGACTATACATTTTTGGCATTTAGCTTTAAACCATGGCACTGGCACCAGTTATCTGTCTCTGTGAGACCTTTTGAAGGATGTTTGTGTCAGCTGGAGAGCTGGTCATGGTGCCCAGTTTGCAGTCGCCTGCAAACTTGGTGAGCCATAGTCCTCCCACATTTGCCTGTACCTCGGTAAAGTATATACCGAACAAGAGTGGTCCCAGGACAGAACCCTGTGGGACGCCACTTGTGACCGGTTTCGAGTCTGACATGGCTCCAGCAACTCTCACTCTGTGGGTTCTGTCTTTGAGCCAGTTTATGCACCCATCTTGTGACATAGGGTTTATATTTAAGCTGGATAGCTTATCTATGATGCCCGAGTGGGGTATTGTGTCAAATGCCTTTGCAAGGTCCAGATAGGCTGTGTGGACTACCTTCCCTTCATCTATGGCTTTGGTGACTGTTTCAAAGAAGTCAACCAGGTTCAAATGGCAGGATCTGCCCTTGACAAAGCCGAACTGGGTAGGATCTAGTGTCTGTAGGTCCCCAGTGTCTTTGTTTATGAGCTCCATGATGATCCTCTCCATAGCATTGCAGACTAAGCTAGTCAGGCTTATGGGGCGATAGTTTCCAGGGTCCGTAGAGGCTCCACCTTTGTGGAGTGGGACCACTGTTGCTGTACGCCATTCTGTGGGCACATATCCTGAAGTGAGGCTGAGATTGTATAGCTGTTTTATTTGAGGGATTAGTTCCTCTTGTAGTTCATGTAGGACGCAACCTGGGATGCCATCTGGTCCCATGGAAGCAGTGTTTTTTGCTTTGGAGAGGGCAGCCTTCACCTGAGCATCTGAGATGTTTGGGAGGCAGCCCTCTGCTGGGATAGATACTTGCTCTTTGGGGAGGGGTGGAGAAGTTTGCACTGAACCTGTCTGCCAGGATATTGGCGATGTCTGTGGGTTCAGTGTATTTTTTGTCGTTTAGAATCAACTCAGAACAAGTCTGTGACTGTGTTGGATGATATGTTTATGATAACATCCAACGTCTGTATATCTGCCATGGTTTAGTGGTAAATCACATTGGTTGTGGTGTGCAGGGTCCTGGTTTTGAGCCTTGCAGAAGCTGTTTATTTTGTTGCTGGGCAGAACAAGGCCATTGGATACGGAGTGATTAAGGCACTTTTTAGAAGTTATGAGCAGGTATGTGCGGCTTTGGGCGACGGTAAGCATTGGTTACTTTTCATTACAGTTCCTTACACTCAGTTACCTTCTTGATTGCTTAACCTGTGTAGGCAGTGCTTACCCCTGCTCACTGCTGCTTAAAAGTGCTTACTCCCGCTTACTCCCATGCTAATTTCTTTAAAAGAAAAGAAAAAAGGGGTGATAGGAAAGTGTTGAAAAAGGGGTACAAAGAAGGAAAGACAGTAGGCAAGGTAGCTAGGGATGTGCAGGAAGGGTGTAGAGAAGGTCCATAGCTGTCCATTTCTACAGCAAAGGTTGTGCATATGCAATAAATTTGGTGGGACATTTGGACACTCACAACCCTGAGAGAGGAGTGAGGACAACTATAGTATGTTGTGATGCCAATTAGAAACATTTACACGTGTCCAGTGGACACGTGTGCGAAATGGACAGCTATGTATGGTGCGTGCTTTTTTTGCAGGAAAAGATTGCCCTTCTTTTCTTTTATGTTTAGGTGAGAGTGGAATGTTGGGGAAGGAGAGTAGGTATAATCAGGGAGGACAGGAAGGGTAGGATGACAGACAAGACAAGACATGTACAGGGGTGGTATATGACACATGTGGGGTGGAAACACCTTGGATGGGGAGGGGTGTTTGGAAGTCGCAAGCCCATGAGCCCACCAATAGATACAGTGGTACTGAGGTCCCCATGCATGGCAGTCACCACTGCACCTTCACAGCCCAGAAGGTGGCTGTGCTGGGGGCTGTGTAGGAGGGGCAGGCTCACCCTCTAGTTCTGCCACTCGGCCCTCAAGCTGGCATAGGCGGTCTTGAATCTCCCTGTCGAGCTCCCTACGCACCACGGCCCAGACCATACAACAGATGACAGTTTCCTGTCCGCTCCAGCATCGGGGGGGGGGACCGAGCCCCATCCCCTGTGGCGGTTCCACCTGAAGGTGGTTCAGGGCCAACGGACGAGGAGGTCCCAGGCTGGGCCCCAGATGTGATGGTGCCTAGTGCCATGGCCAGCTGAGGTGGGGCAGGTGGGTCTGCTGGGACCGGCCTTCCCATATGAGCTATGTTGTAGTATGTTTAAGGCAGATATGGGTTAGTAATATTCAACAGCATTCATGATTAGTTATAACAGCATGCATAGATATTCCCATTACCCAGGGCACCAGATATAACATAGTTGCAGAGCAAGCAGAACACATGCATATATGGGTAAACAGTGGCCATTACAACAACATGCAGGTTTCATTGATGGCAACAGGCCACCAATATGGGTGTATTTTAACATGGCACATGCATAGAAACAGAAGTGAATATTTATAAACCAATAGGACATATGTCCCAACAAAGGGTAGTAATGTAGACATACCAAATGAGTTGTGTAAAACGGTTATGTTTGCACATATGGTAAGGGTGTGAGAGAGAGAGAGAGAGAGAGAGACTTCAATTAACAACTAATACATCCTTGCAGTTTTCACAATATTCGTAGTCACTGCAGTGGTCTGTCCCTTGCATGTATTATTATACTACCCAATGGTGTTATATTGTACAATGGTATGTTTGTAGATTAGTATGTACGGGACCTGTGTCTTATGTACAGGCTTGACAAAATGCAGGTGTTAATGCAACATGTTTTGAGACTGCTCTCATACACTTTGGGTGAGATGCTGGGATGACAGGTATGTTTGCATGTACATTCTCTGACTATGTACAAGTCTGACTCTCAGCTATATGTCATTAACAGCTGCCTACATTTCTTGGATCTTCACACTAATTTGTCAGGGGAACAGGGCAAAAGCAGGTGATGTGGGCCATTTATCAGGACATACTGGGCAGATTGGAACAGTTGTGGGGTATGAATATGCATACCACTTTCTATTTGAGCAATCTAGCATAATCTGTACAGTTAAGTGTGTATATGAATACAGCTTTCTCTCTGAACATTCTAACAGACTGTGTGCAGTTGTGTGGAATGATTATGCATACAACTTACTAGCACTCCTGGGATCCAAAGCCCTGCTGTGTGTGACAAAAGCATTACAGTTAAGATCACTGTACACTATGCTATCAGGCAATTGTTGTTAGGCTTTGCAATGTATTTTGTGTAATATGACTGACCTGTTTGCACTTCCGACATTGTCATACAGCACTTCATACACATTGTATCTGCATACCACAGTGTGGGTAACACTGCTTACTACAACAGTACTATTTAATAACTACAACAGTACAACATATGACTGCAGAGTAAACAGAAGCAATGCAGGGGTTACACCTTTATTCACAGCATATTACACTATTCTGTATACTGGTACAACACTTTCTCAGGCACTTACATTTATTTGTTATGACAGTACGTGCAGGCTATTTGCTAACCTGCCCCATGATGCATGCTTTGCAGCCTAGCATCATAAGCTTGCTGGTTTGCAGCATGCTCATCTGCAGCTGTCAGGGAAGTACAGTGATATTTAACCATACCTATCTATAGTATGCACAAGTTAGGCAATTATTAACTATGTAGTGAAAGGAGTACTTAGTTCTGGGGCATTCTGCATCTGCCTTGCTTCCTGGATCCACTGAACATCCCCCCTCTACCGCTTCAGGTCTGCATGGTGGTGCCTGACCTGCTCACCAGTCCAGGGGATACCTGTGGCACTAGTGAGGTCACAGGCGAGACTGTCCCAGGCCTCTGTTTTGTACTGTGAGCCCTGGTACTGGCACTGCAGCAGTCTCCTGTCATGGTGCTTTACCAGGAGCCATACCATGAACTTGGACTCCTGGGTGCCCCAGCGCTGCACTCTAAAGCGAGTGTCTTCTCCCACTCCAGCCATTCTGCCTGCAGGGGGATGCTACAACCAGTTATGAGCCATATTCCCACCTCTTCAGTTTAAGTAGGGCCAGATTCCTGCACTTTTCAGTAATTGGCCAGTTTTGAAAAAGCTAAGCTATGGGCACATATGCTTACTCCAGGTTAGCACTGCTTAAAGAGGTGTACCTGTGGGCATATTGTACTGGCTTCCCTACACATTGTTTACAATTACTTAGTTGGGCTGTGCGGCGGTTAGCATTGCTTATTGGTTATCTAGCATTATATATGACTTTTGTTAAAGATGTTTTACTCATTACAGGCTATATATGTGTCTGGTATCCTTCATTCATGTGTACATAGACTGTATGGGTTCCTGGGGACTTCTGAACCTTATTACAGTGACATCTCAACTGTACGTTTACTGCAGTACTCCAATTCACATATTTATGGTCTGTGGCAGGTTACAGAATATTACACTGTACATAGATTCAGTTCACATATTTGATTTGTTTCCCTGTTGCAAGGATTAGTTTGCTGATACCTCCTTTATATGTATTGCTATCACAGCGTAGTGGTTTACTACTATGACTGTGATGTACAGGGTCCTGCGTTCTAGCCTTGCAGAGGCTGGTTCTTTTGTTGCTGGCCAGAACACGAGCTGTTGGGTACAGAGTGATTAAGGCACTTTAAAGCAGTTGTGAGTGGGTGTGCATGGGTTTGCATGGAGCTAAGCAATGCTAACCTCTGGTTACACTTTCTTACACTCAGTTAGCCTCTACATTGCTTCACCAGTGTGATACTCACATACCGATGGCCAAACAGGCTTACAACCGCTTGCTCCCGCACTTGCAAATGCACTGCATTTGATGTTTGCATCTGACACTCACACCCCTGGGTGGGAGTGAGGACTATGATATTACCTTATGATGCCTATTACATGGGATTACAAGCCTACAGTATCAGGAATGGCTGCCCGTTAGGTGTAAGCATGCCGTTCTACTGTACAGAATCCGTGGCCTGTCCAGAGCTTGATTCATACTATTGGTGTATTCCTCTTACAATCTGCACCTGTCTGGCTAATGCATGGGAACTGACACCATTCAATACAAACAAGTAATTGGGTTTTGGAACCCACATCCTTCAGCCGAGTCATGCTACTGCATACCTATTATTCTATCATCTTTCTAAGGTTGTAAGTGCAATATGTGCTTTCTGTTCCTATCAGACCTCTCAAACAATTGGGGACAAATATCAACTGAATCAGGGACAAGTCATGACAACATCAGGGACAATCAGGGACACATTTAAAATATTAGTGCTATTAACTTGACACATTTACAGACTCAGAGCATATGAAGTAATACACATTTTCTGAGGTAAATGAAGTTTATAACTCTTAATTGTTGTCATTATTCATTACGTGTAGTTCACCATTTTTCCTCCAAAAGTCACTAGTTTTAGGAGGGATTAAGTGGGACAGAGTTAGAATTTGAGTCAAAATCAGGGACGTCCCTGGAAATCAGGGACAGTTGAGAGGTATGGTCCCTATTTGTTCCCCAGTGGTTTATGTCCTGTCCAGTGGATTTGCTGTTAGGGGTTGAGAGGTATGGGCGTAAGCTATGCCCATTTCGGAATATTACTTACATCCCCAGGGTGGTCCTAATATGACTGCGCCAGCCAACACCTGCATGCCTAGGCCCATAATTGCATATCCATAGTTCCCCCACCTGCCCGTTTTCTACAGCACTCATCTTTACTGTGGATGTAGGTGGGGTACAAACACACCATTACACACTGCCCACTCTCCACATGTCGAGACACGTCATACATTGTGTTGACCCATGGGTTGTCAGGCTTGCACAACCTACTGGTCCGTGTATGCCTACAGCCTGATTTGATGAATCATTACAGGGACTGACTCCGATGATCAGTAATTTTTGGGGTGTCCCACAAGAGACATTGATGTCTTTGTTTCAAGATTAGACCTGGCATGTCTTTCCCACTGGTAGTATCCTGCCTGTGGTCTGGGAAGCAGTGGGGTGTTTACTTTTATTGTGCGTCTGTATGTCTCACTGGCCTAGCTGGGGTGGGGGGATGATGCTACGTGTTACACGTTTGTTGATTGGACCCTTCACCCTCATATGCACGGCCTGTGAACATATGTAATTTGTAACTGCTGTATCATATTCTAGCTATATACATGTGTATATTTACAGTTTTATATATATATATATATATATATATATATATATATATATATATATATATATACATTACTATATACAGATATATCCGTATATGTATGCATACATGTATATATTTATATATTGCTGTCTATATATATATCTAACAACATATGGGTCTGGGAGTCTGCATATGTATATATCTATATGTGGGTATGTATATGTATTCTGTCTCTGTATGCATACATTTGTACTACGGAGAGGGAGAGGTTTACCTCTATGTCGCTATGGGTAGATATACACACACATAACTCTACATATATATATCTACATCTGGTTATTCCATTCCTTGCCATATAGATTACACTTTGCTGCAGTGGGACTTGTAGCGGGTGTGGCTGCTCATTGGGCGATGCCTCTGCCCATTGAACACTTTTGCTTACATCCCTGGGGCTGTCCATATAGGCCCACATCAGCCAACTCAAAATCCTGAAATCTCATAATACTGAATCTCATAATACCGAAAAACATACAGGACACCAACACTGACTGTATTGCAGCTACACTACACTGCACATACACTACTATCTATCCACTTACCTTAACCCAGACCCTAAACCTAAGGTCCGTCACTATCACACACTCACCTCACCCACGCCCTAACCCTAACTCACTTAACCCATCCATAACCTTAATGACTGTCACAACTGCACACTTACCTGACCCGCGCCCTAACCCGAACGTCTGCACAATCACACATCAGTGTTGGTGTCCTGCATGTTTTTCGGTATTATGAGATTCAGTATTATGAGTTTTCGGTATTTTGAGCTTTCAGGATTTTGAGTTCGGGATTTTGAGATTCAGGATTTTGAGCTTTCAGGATTTTGAAGTGAACCCATATATATATATATATATATATATATATATATATATATATATATATATATATAGTACTTACGTATTATCGCAACCAGATTTTTGCCGTTGCAAAATTCATTATGTTAATGACAAAACAGGTTTATTAAGTTGGAAAGTGGAGTGTAATCAAGTAAGTAATAGTGTGGCACACATGGGATGAGGCTGGGAGAGGAATAACTGCCAATTTTTTCAAGTCCTGCCTGCCGTGTCTCACTTTGCCGGTGAACTCCACACGGCTGCAGTGCATGACAGATCCTGCCTTCCTTATTACAAGTGCAGGCAAGGTAAATTAACCTGTAGTATGCCATCTGAATGTTCATGGCCAGTAGTCAAGTTTAATTTCATTCATCAGAATGATTTTAGCTGGCAGGCTGACAGGCATTTGTCCCTAATCTGAAATAAACTATACCAAGACTGGACATGCCTGAAAGTCCTACTATATTAATATAAGTCACAAAAACAAATAACGCTTACAATCTCAGAGTACACAAGCACTTAATTAATTAACTTACTTGTCCAGAAAGCTTTACCCCTTCAAACTCACCCACATCAGATGATGGATACCAGCAAAGTGAGACACGGCAGGCAGGACTCGAAAAAATTGGAATCATGTTCTTATTATCGGCAACAAGTGTTTGCAAAAGTGTCACTAGTTCTGTTTAAATTAAACATGTGTGGAAATATGGCCAGAAAGGTTCAGTAAATGTTTTTCACTGCATATGAATATAATTCATGCAGTTAAACCAGCATTACTTCGTGTTGTCTTTCTTTTTTACTTACAAGAAAAGGTGCAGAACAACTTTTAACAGTATGCGAGATATGAAGCATGCATGTGTAATGCACGCCAAACAGGAAGAAGATTTGTATAAATGTTTTTCCTTCCTGTATGTAATCTAAGGTTATTCTTTATTAGTAATGATGTAAAATAACACTGTACTTTGTTTGTTGCAGTCGTTTTCATTCCAGTATGCAAATTTTGCAACTGTGAAAATCTGGTTGCGATAATACGTAAGTACTATATATATATATATATATATATATATATATATATATATATATATATATATATTACTAGTGCCTTATTCATTATGACACTGACACTTCGCTCCAGTTCACTTTTAATTGTTATTTTGCAGGTTATACAGTGGACAGATGTTGAAATATGTTCATATACAGATTACCAATGGAAAATGGTATGTGCTGCAGTCGGATTTGGAATGGGAATGTCTGTTCGTTAGGTGGAGGCTCTAACCAATATACTATTGCTGTGATGCTTCTTTTGCATATATACCCATATACCCATGACTCCTGGTTCCCCAAACACCCACCCCAACACCTCACTAACACTGCAGTCATCCATTCTCCAGTTGGATTTGCGGTGTATCCACACCACTACACAATGGCCACTCCCTACTCCTGTAGACCCATCCCATCGGTTGACTCACTCCATGCATCCTCAGAAATCCCAAACTTTTATTCCACAAACATTGCTGACAGGAGCGACCAAAAGGACACTATTCATAATTTTTGGGTTGTCCCACATGGGATATGCATGTCTTTATTTCAAGATTAGACTCTATACTTCTTTACATCCTTACTCCCATTAACATGACACTACAATATATTAATAAGTATGACTATGTGGTAACGCACACGTTACACATGAGAGCTAAGTATGTACGAGTTCGGCGTAATTCTTTTACAAATAAACCAGTTTAGTAATTGGCATTGCCGCAGCAGGCAGATTACAGGAATGATTCCATGTGTGAGAAAGTCCTCACATTTGATTTTTTCAGCACAGCATTGACTTCAGACATTGTACACACTTCTGCATTTTAGCAGCTTTGTCCCTTCCCTCGTATGCACAACCTATTATTCTATCTACTGTCAAGGTTTGTAAGGGCACATTCATGTTATTTATGTCTACAAATGGAATGAATGTGTTACAGAGAATGTACTCTATATGTATATAGATGTATATAGATGTATGCATGTGTGTATGCATATATACTTATAACAAACTCGCTGACCTCCACGAGGTGGTCCAATTAGAACCAGCCCATCCAACTCTGACACACCTGGATCCATAATTTCATACCCATAGTTCCTGCACCCCACACGAGTTCAAGATACACACATACCATCCATTGTCAAGTTGCTATCGCAGCCATGACACACCTCCACACATTGCCCTTTCCTGAGCGTTAGGGGCCCTACACGTATTTTGTCCCAACCCATGTATTCTCAGGCTCTCCCACCATTTAGTCTGTGAACATACCTGCCCTTGCTTGTGTAATGGTCGGATGGCCAAACAGCCTATCAATTTTGGGTAGTCTCACCAGGGACTACCATCTGATTGTAAAGTAGACTTAGCAGATCAACAATGTTACTCCCACTGGTAATATCATGCCTGTGGTGTGAGTAACAGTGCTTTGCTCACTCCTGCCCAGCTTGATATGACATATGCTGACAGCACTATATAATACTGGAGTTGCTGTTGATTCCCTTCTCATTCCTTTTGTATGCTTTATTGTTACAATGTTCATTCTTTATATATATATATATATATATATATATATATATATATATATATATATATATATATCTGTACATACTTATATATATTTCCTATGCTGAGCACTGCTTATACCCGTGCAAGCGCACTCAGACTTGCTTACTGGTACTTATATATGCTTACTGCTGCTTATTTGTGCTTACACCTGCTTACTAGTGCCTTATTCATTATGATAATGCCACTTTGATTGAATGAAATTTAGTTAAACAGCTCATGTGATACTCTTATGTCGGTTTTACAGCAAAGCAACATTCCTTCCACATGGAAAATGATATGTGCTATTGTTGGACTCGAACTGTGAATGCCTGTTCATTAGGTGGATGCTCTAACCACTACACTAGTGATGTTTACGTTGATTCTGCATGTTTTTCTCTATTTGAATGATTTTGATGTGTAAGCTATGCTCGGCGGAGGGCAGCAATGCACAAACATGCTGCGCTTTGCTTACACTTTCGATATTTCAGCAATACAAATGTGACATAGGGACACGGGGAATCTAATTGTGAAAGTTCAACATTCCACTACTTGCTTTTGTGTTTACTATTTTGATTTTATTTCACTGTTCATAGACACTCTTGTATGCTTAGCATACATTTCGGTATCCACCAACACTGAATTACTGACTTACTATTAGATGTTGGCTCTAATAGTAAGCATAGTAGGTTGTGCAACTGTTGGGGCATGTTTACGCTTCTGTAGAGCACTTGTACACGCTCCCTGCACTTGCACACATTTCCTGTGCATGTCAAGGGTGTGGCGGCATGCCCTCATACACACTCATATGGCACTGCTGCACCAACTGTAATGAGGATGCTTGGCGCAAGGCTAAAACCGTTCTTGCACTGAGCTTCATGCATCCCAGGGCTTGTCTATGGTGTGCAGGGTCCTGGTTTCAAGCCTTGCAGAGGCTGTTTATTTTTTTGCTGGCAGAACATGGGCCATTGGATACAGTGTAATTAAGGCACTTTAAAGAAGTTGTAAGCAGGTTTGCGTGGGTTTGCGCGGAAGTAAGCACTGCTAACTTCCGGTTACATTTTCTTATACTCAGTTAGCTTCTATATTGCTTAACCTGTGTAGGTATAACTTACCCCCATGAAAACAGGCTTAAACCTGCTCACTGATGCTTAAATGTGCTTACTCCCACTTACCCCAGTGCTAATTTCTTTAAAAGCAAAGAAAAATGGGTTGATAGGAAAGTGGTAAAAAAAGGGGCACAAAGAGGGAAAGACAGTAGGGAAAATAGCCAGGGATGTGCAAGAAGGATGTAGGGAAGGTCCATAGCTGCTTATTTCTTCTACAACAACAGCTGTACATATACACTGAATTTGGAGGTAGATTTGGACACTCAAAGCCCTGAGAGGGGGTGAGGTCAACAAAAATAAGTTGTAATGCCAATTAGACCAGATTACATGTGTCCAGTGGACATGTGTGCAGAATGGACAGCTATATATGGGGGAGATTTTTTTGTGGGAACAGATAGATCTTTTGTTTTTTTTCAGGTGAGAGTGGGATGTTGGGCCACAAGATGTTAAAAGTAAGCCATGCCACCTGAATGATGTGAGGCTGGTATCGATAGCATATCATACAGTACAGTCTGGCTACCATAGTGAATGTACAATGTGTTAGCAATAAACATGCCTAAGATACATATACACAGACACAGGTATGCAGATACATATATATGTGTGTGTATGTATATATATATATATATATATATATATATATATATATATATATATATATATATGTGTGTGTGTGTGTGTGTGTGTGTGTAACTACACAGACACACACACAGGTATGTCTAGGATGATACATAATTAGTGGGTGCACACCACACTGAACAGCCAGTATTCCTACAGTTGCAACCTCATCAGATAGTGTATGAGTCACCCATACAAATGACAATTGTTGTCTGAAACATATACCTACAGAGAAGTCAAAGGATATAACACCACACACAGGTTTGCATACATTTTAAAGGTTTATTGCTGCACTATTACAGTGGTATATGCCACGTCATATAGCTGTGTAGACTTTGAAATACATACAAACAGATGAATGCAACTCTCAAATCATTTAATACATTAATCCGAAAGCATAAGATATTTTGGTGTCCACGCCAAGACATCAAGCAGTACAACAGGAAAGACAGACTGGGCCACAGGATAAAAATCATTCAACAGTAAGTAATGCAGATGTACAGCTCAGCAGCCTCTAAATACACTGTGTAAGCAACCCCTAGGGGAAAATACCTAGGATGACACAATGGGAGGTATCTGTTACATAACAATGCATACCTGTAATCATCACAATCACACTGACAAACAGAAAAGTCCATATGACAGTAAGCAATAGGCCAGCAATGTTCACAATGTGAAATGTATGGTAATGTACATCCGTATAGGTTCATAGGTTCATACTAGGCTATCTGCCCTAGGGCATTTATAAGCCTAGCCAGAGTATGTTTGGCTTTCGCCACCCATTTTAAATTAATTTTGCTATGCCCTTTTTCGAGGTTAGTATACTGTGCATCTGTCTAACAGTGACACAGAAGTGATACCCGGGGTAAACCTAGGATCTCCCATCCACACATCAAGACTCCTCTTGAAGAGAGTCAATGAGGGACTCTGCCTAACCTGGACTGGGATTTTATTCCAGAGTGAAGGGAGCCTCTGGGTTATGAATCTGTCCCTCCAGCATGTCCTATTTATTTCAGTGCTGAGGTTCAAGTCTCTTGAGCATGTAGCTCAATGGGATTTGGATTTTTTGAGGTGCAGCATGTCCCTTAATTCCGGTTTGGACATCGTTTTATATGTCAGGCACAGGTCACCTATGAGCAGGCGGTATGCCACTGAGTAGAGATGGAGTTTCTTTAACCGGGCAGCATATGGCATCTGTTTGAGCCCTTTGATCCTCTTGTGAGGTACTTTTGGGGTCTTTCCAGTTGCTGCAGGTATTTGGTAAGGTACATCCCAAAAGGGGCATTGTACTCGATTATGGGCCTGATGAGGGATGAGTAAAGAGGCACGATGACCTCCCCTAATCTAGATGTGAATCCCTTCATGATTAGGTGGGCTATATAAAATGTTTTTCTAACCACTTTGGCTACGTGGTTGTCAAATGAGAGATTGCTATCAACTTGGGCCCCCAGGTCCCTAATTACTTCTTCTGTACTTAATGGATTACCACCTATGTGGTAATTTGTGGGCACTTTGTTTTTGCCAAAGGGGATGACTATACACTTTTTGGCATTTAGTTTGACGCCATGGCTCTGGAACCAGTTGTCTGTTTCTATGAGGCCCTTTTGGAGGATGCTTGTGTCGGCTAGAGAGTCGATTATGGTGCCCAGTTTGCAGTCATCTGCGAACATGGTCAGCCACAGTCCGTCTGTGTTGGTCTGTACCTCCGAGAAATATATGCCGAACAAGAGAGGTCCCAGGACTGAGCCTTGTGGGATGCCACTTGTAACTGGTTTGGAGTCTGACATGGCTCCAGCAATTCTAACCATGTGGGTTCTGTCCTTGAGCCAGTTTGCAACCCATCTAGTGACATAGGGGTTTATATTTAAGCTGGTGAGCTTATCTATAATGCCTGAGTGGGGTATTGTATCGAAGGCTTTTGCGAGGTCCAGGTAGGCTGTGTGGACCACATTCCCTTCGTTAATGGCCTTGGTGACTGTTTCAAAGAAGTCGACCAGGTTAAAGAGGCAGGATCTGCCCTTAACAAAGCCGAACTGGGTAGGATCCAGTGTCTGTAGGTCCCCAATATCTTTATTTATGAGGTCCATGATGATCCTTTCCATAGCTTTGCAGACCAAGCTAGTCAGGCTTATGGGGCGATAGTTTCCAGGGTCCGTTGAGGCACCACCTTTGTGGAGAGGGACCACTGTTGCTGTATGCCACTCTTTGGGTACATATCCTGCAGTAAGGCTGAGATTGAACAGTAGTTTTATGTTTGGGTTTAGCTCTTCTTGGAGTTCATGTAGGACGCAGCCCGGGACACCGCCTGGTCCCATTGATGCTGTGTTTTTTGCTTTGGAGAGGGCGGCTCTTACCTGAGCATCTGAGATGTCAGGGGGGCAGCACTCTGCTGGGATAGATATTTGCCCTTTTGGTGGGGAGTGGGGGGAGAAGTTTGCACTGAACCTGTCAGCTATGATGTTGGCAATGTCTGTGGGTTCGGTGTATTTTTTGTCATTTTGGACTAATTCTGAGCATATCTGGGAATTCCCACCCAGGTTCATAACATAACTAAAGAAAGCCTTGTGATTATCCTTAGTGTCCTGTGCAATTTTTCTCTTGAAGCTGGCCTTAGACGATTTTATGAGTGCCCTTAGTTTTTTGCTAATACTGATCAGAGATGCCTTCCCTTTTTGGGATTTTGCTCAATCATGTAGTAGCTTCCTCCTTCTATTGTATAGTTTGTTTATGGCTGGGGTCCACCAGACAGGACGTCTGCCTTTGGAGGATTGGGTCTTGGTTTTATTTGGGATTGGATGATCCATGCATTCCTGAAGGTGTTCATAGAATGCATTTATAAAGGATTCTGCGGTCTGGGCCGTATTTTCCACAGGCCCGGGGGCTTTGAAGGATTCCACCTCGGTTTTGAGGAGTGTGAAATTTGCTTTAGAGAAGTTTTTCACTGTGGTTTTCTGGGCAGGAGGTGGGGTCGGGATGTGAATATCCAGTGAGATCAGTTTATGGTCTGATCTTACCAGTGAGGGATACACTTCTGGTCTGGAGCATAGAGTCCCCATGTTGGTGATGATCAGGTCCAGTATGTTTTCCCCTCTTGTGGGAGTGGTAACAAGTTGTTCCATAGCATTTGAGTTTATGAATTCTAGGAACCTTTGGGCTAGGGTGTTGGAGCTAGAGTAATGCTCCCAGTCTATATTTGTGTAGTTGAAGACGCCTAATATAATGGTGTTTGGAGAGACCTTCATATTTTCCAGTGTTCTCAGGAAGGCCGAGTGGGGTTCCTGCGTTTGGGAGGGTGGTCTGTAGCAGGCTATAATCTGGAAGGCAGTTTTACCCACTGTTAGTTGCACATGGATAGTCTCTGATGCTTCGTGCTTTGCCACCAACCTGGAGGTGTGGGTATCTTTGATGAATATCGATACTCCCCCTCCTTTTGTGGTTCGGTCCAAGTTTTGGGGCCGAAAAGCATGGTATGAGGTGTAACCTGGTAGTGCTGGGGTGCTCTTGGGAGCCCTGGACCAGGTTTCTGTTACTGCAGAGATATCGATGTTCTCCATGCTAAAGAGAATTTCAAGTGTGTGCATCTGGCATTGAGTAGCATTACTCTTAGTTTCTTATCCCTTGTGATACCTTTGGAGGTGGTTTTGTCTTTTGAGCCTTGCCTAAAAAAGGCACTATGGGGGTAGCAAGAGCCTTTGCCAATATCCGAAAGCCCAGGGGTGACAGGTGCAAGCCGTCCCTAGCGAAGCATCGTGGCTTGTCGAGCATATCATCCCAGGCTGACAGGCATTGGATCCCTTTTGAATGACACCAGTACTTAAGCCAGTTGTTGAAATTGATCATCTTGTCTTCATATTGTGGCATAATTCTTGGTGAGAGTAAGATGCTACTCAAGGTCAGGGTCATACCAGCCTGGGCTACATGCTCAGAGAGCTCCTCTATGTCTCTTTTCATGTAGTCCAGGGAGGTACGTCTCAGGTCATTCACACCAGCATGGACAATGACTGAGTCATATTTGTACTTGCTTTGGAGTGACCTGAGTGCTTGTGTTATGTGGTGGATCCTAGCACCCGACAGGCTGCTCACCGTGACCTTCTCCTTGTTCAGCCTGGTGAGCAGGACGTCAGTGTGCCTGATGATAGAGTCACCTATTACAAGTGTATCAGGTGTGTTGTTTAGCCTTAAGGGCTGTGACTGTTCGGCACACTGGCTTTGTGAGATATGTGTTGCATGTGTTTTGCTTTGTGGTAGCGGTTGCTTGGGTGTCTGCTTTGGAGGTCTCTGCTGCTTAGGCAGATCTTTATTTAGAGCCTCCGAGTATGTTTTTGTGTGATTATGTGTTTGGTTTGCTGTCGTGGTAGGTCTATGTGAGACTAGAATTGTAGTGAGTGTAGTTTCATTCTCCTCCTGACTGGTTATGCCAGTACTGAGTTGAGAGAGCTTAGCCTCCAGTTTGGCTATATGGTTGCATCTCTCACATGTGTTGGAATTTGTTGGGAGGAGGAGAGGGTTGTCTGTGTACATGAGGCAGTTGTAACATTGCCACAAGATTCCCAGGTTCACCAGCTGGACCGGAGAGGAGATTGACAACTGACCTTTGGACATGCTTGAATAATATTGGGAATTCCTTTATAATTGAAAACAAGGGTCAATGGGGAGTGAGGGTGCAGTACTTTTAATCTTTAATGCTGACTTATATAATTGCTTTAGTGAGCAAGTGCCAGGTAACTTAAGTGCAATGTGTTACAGGTAACTTAAATGCAAAAACGACAAACAGTATCTTTCTTTCAAGTGAAACAAGGAAATAAGTACAGTAAGCAATGCAGATATCACTAGGGATCCACAGAAGCACTGAGAAGCCGCGTTGTAGGTGGAATTAGCATTCCAGGGAAATAACAAGCAAACAAACAACAAGCATACAAACAAGCTAGATTCAGCAGGCCTGGATCTAGTCTATGCTACAGCAAACAAGGTGTACCAATTTCAGTAAGAAACAGTTCAAATATGCAGGCACTATAAACCTTTAACCAGAAATTCCCAGCTCAGAAGGGCAGAGTCCAGCCTCTCCTCCCACAAGAGTGCAGACCCCAAAACTTCTTAATGTAAAATAACTGGCCTGAAGCCCAAGTGCATAAACCAGAACTAATACACTTTAGGAATAACAGACACTGAGCTCTCAATCAGCAGTTCCCAACTTAGAAGGATGAAAGCTACCTGTCCTGCCACCACAGTGCATGCCACAAACCTTCCTAATGTAAAACAACTGGTCTGAAGCCCAAGTGCTTAATCCAAAAGATTTAGAATGATAGCTACACTTTAATCAAGTTACTACCAAGCAGTAATAAATACAATTGAATACTTTAAAGAATGCCTAGATTAGTGCTCAAGTTATACAAACAAAGCTAGATTCAGCAGGCCTGGATCTAGTCTATGCTACAGCAAACAAGGTGTACCAATTTCAGTAAGAAGCAGTTCAGATATGCATGCACTATAAGCCTTTAACCAGAAATTCCCAGCTCAGAAGGGCAGAGTCCAGCATCTCCTCCCACAAGAGTGCAGACCATGAACCCTCTTAATGTAAAATAACTGGCCTGAAAGCCCAAGTGCTTAAACCAGAATTAATACACTTTTAGAATAACAGACACTGAGCCCTCAATCAGCAGTTCCCAACTTAGAAGGATGTAAGCTACCTGTTCTGCCCTACAGTGCAGACCACAAACCCTCTCAATGTAAAACAACTGGTCTGAAGCCCAAGTGTTGAAACTAAAAGGCTTAGAATGAGTTACACCAAGCAGTAATAAATACAATTGAGTACTTTTAAGATGACGCAAAAGCAAAATAAAGTAGGAAGAAACACAAGTACAGTAAAAGCAGATGATTTTTTTTTTTTTTTTTTCAGAAAAGTAGCAAAGGCAGTAGTAAATACAATTCTCATGCAGTGCAAGCTGGCACACTTGAATATGTAGCAATATTAGTCCACACACAGTTTGAAAAAATGTAATTAAATTAAAAAGGACTAAAAGCAAGTGCAGAAAGGGTTAATTAGATAGAATGCAGTAAAGAGATGGGCCTGGGGGAGAGTCTTAGATCAAATCTACAGTGGGGCGGGCACTGCAAAAGCCACCAAATTTAAACTACAGTCAAGAACTAGGAGGGGGGGTGGGGAAAAAGTTTCAACACAGATGTGAGGAATGTGCAAATTATAAAGCCAAAAAATATATACTGTTCTCTCTCTCTCTCTCTCTCTATACATATATATATATATATATATATATATATATATATATATATACACAACAGATATCTAAGCAAACAATTTAGCTCTATAATACAGAATAATACAGAAAAGTATACTCAGCTCTATATATTTGCAGATAGTTCTGTAAGGTTGTCTCTCAAACTAAGGTTCCAGTTTGAATGCAGATTGTTAATTAACAGGACACACAACACTAGCTCAATTATATAGCTGAAGACAAGGCAGGAAATGAGGGGGGGGGGAGTTTCAACACAGATGTGAGGAAAGTGCAAATTATAAAGCCAAAAATATATACTGTTCTCTCTCTCTCTCTCTCTATATATATATATATATATATATATATATATATATATATATATATATATACAACAGATATATAGGCAAACAATTTAGCTCTATAATACAGAGTAATACAGAAAAGTAAACTCAGCTCTATATATTTGCAGATAGTTCTGTAAGGCTGTCTCTCAAACTAAGGTTACAGTTTGAATGCAGATTGTTAATTAACAGGACACACAACACTAGTTCAATTATATAGCTGGAGACAAGGCAGGAAATGAGGGGGGGTGGGGAAAAAGTTTCAACACAGATGTGAGGAATGTGCAAATTATAAAGCCAAAAAATATATACTGTTCTCTCTCTCTCTCTCTCTATATATATATATATATATATATATATATATATATATACAACAGATATCTAAGCAAACAATTTAGCTCTATAATACAGAATAATACAGAAAAGTATACTCAGCTCTATATATTTGCAGATAGTTCTGTAAGGCTGTCTCTCAAACTAAGGTTCCAGTTTGAATGCAGATTGTTAATTAACAGGACACACAACACTAGCTCAATTATATAGCTGAAGACAAGGCAGGAAATGAGGGGGGGGGTGGGGAAAACGTTTCAACACAGATTTGAGGAATGTGCAAATTATAAAGCCAAAAAATATATACTGTTCTCTCTCTCTCTCTCTCTCTCTATATATATATATATATATATATATATATATATATACAACAGATATTTAAGCAAACAATTTAGCTCTATAATACAGAATAATACAGAAAAGTATACTCAGCTCTATATATTTGCAGATAGTTCTGTAAGGCTGTCTCTCAAACTAAGGTTCCAGTTTGAATGCAGATTGTTAATAGTATACCTTAAGCCAGCTGGATACTGGTATACCTCACATGTTGCAACACCCTAGGATAGTTTTGGTGCATACCCCACCCCACAGACTGACTTACAGGGGCATATAACACTGTTACATGCACTGACCTCTAGACTGGAGAGAGGCATACATGTGTTGTGCAGATGAAGTCCATATATATATATGGTGCATATGTTCTGTGCACCATTATTCATTGACATCATAACAAGCCAGTCGGGATAACAGACTGCTGGACATACTGTGTATAGCAGTGGTGTTTCCGAGGACATTACTTGGACATTCTGTGGTTGTGTGTACAGTACTGTGGTCTGTGTACGTAGGGCAGGGGTCTGCAACTTTCACTATCCAGATAGCCATATATGGCCCCTCCCCTACCAAATGAAAGTAATTGGGAGCCACAACAGCTATTTGACCCCTAAAATTAAGATAACAGAGCATATAAGGTTATACATATAGTTATACCAAATATAAAAGGAATACATGTATAAGAACAATACCTGATGTACGTCCATAATTGTGTTTGTATGTTGGGATTGCTTGATCTGTGTGTGTGTGTGTGTGTGTGTGTGTGTGTGTGTGTGTGTGTGTGTGTGTGTGTGTGTGTGTGTGTGTGTGTGTGTGCGTGCGTGCGTGCATGTGTGTGTGTGTGTTTGCTGCAGTACTCTAGTTCATAAATATATGCTATTTAGTGGGTTTTGCAACAAAAATATTGGTTATAATGTGCTTTGCCATGTATAATAGACTGCTGCAGTGGGACTCAAACCGGGAATGCCTGCTCATTAGGCGAATGCTCTGCCCACTACACTATTGCTGTGTTGCTTCATTTACATATATCTTCCTTGTTATCTTCTTCAGCCTTTTAAGCTGCTTTAACTGTAGCTAAGTGATGAGCACACCTGTGCACCTATGGTTAGTTTTAATCAAATTTTTAAATAAATAAAAGGGTTTCTTCATTTACTTTTTCTGTACTGTTGCTGTTGTACACATGGGGAACAGTTGGTGGGGATCTGTGGACACCTATGATTGATCTCACTCATTTATTCCCACTTTCTGCTGTTCTACATTGCAGGAGGCATGTTTATTCTGAGACCTCTGCTCTCAGACATGCCCCCTGCTCTTGTACAAAGCCTAGGAGCTCAGGCAGCACACCTTCATTGATATGCATGTTGTGCTGCCGTCCTGCTCCTAAATGGGCAGTTCTGTGCAGGACTAAGCTAGTCCTGCACAGAAGATTGGTGAATCTGGGGGACTGTCTTGATATCCCAGCTTAAGGAAGTTAAAAAATACAAATCCAGTAGACACCTTAGATATATTACATGTCTATCATCAAAATCTCAATTATATTAAATTAAAAGATATGGATTTAGGAGATGATGTAATCTCCAGAGCAGGTATTTTCCCTAGGTATGGGGCTGCAAAAGCCATTGGGAGCTGAAAAAACTATTTAACTAGTTGTGGTATTGGCAAATGCCACTTTCAATGCAGTCCTTGACAATACTGTCGAAATGACAGCTATACGAACCATGGTTTTACAAAATCGAATGTCATTAGATTACATACTAGCATCCCAAGGGGGTACATGTGCTTTAATAGGAGAACAATGTTGTACATTTATTCCAGACAAAACAGAATCCGTAAAAGCACATTTAGAAGTGATTGCACAAGTGTCTCAACATACTAGAAAAAAACTGGAATGATGATTGGAGTGAATGGTTTAGTAGTTTATTTACAGGATGGACAGGAAAGATCATTATATTTTTAATTTCTTTTATTGTTATTGTAGTGCTTGGTTGCATATTATTTACATGTATGAAAGTCTGCTTAACAAGAGCTAGTCAAGTTACTGTTAACTGTCATAATGAAAAAGTATTATCAAATAATGCTGAATTTGTATCCCTGGTTTAAAATAAAACAAAAGATGGAATAGTTAGAGTATGCTCAACAAGGTATTGCGGTTGAAAGTAATTCTGCTACAAATATGTAACATAAATAAGGTATAAAATAAAGCTTGCTTAAATGTGGAAATAGAGTTTAGCAATATGTGATTAGCATCCATACAAAATGACTGTGGCTTGAAAAATAAGGAATTTGCTTAATGGACATGTCTCCTACAGAATCAGCAAAAATGTATGCATTTCACATGGTCAGCAAAAAAGCTGACCTCTTACAGACTTAAAAACCGAATGTATACATTTCACATGGTCAGTAAGAGCAAAAATGTGAAAAACATGATGTATGCATTTCACATTGTCAGTAAGAGCAAAAATGTGAAAAACAGGATGTATGCAGCTTCTTTAAAGAACGGACAACAGGACATGTTTCTATCATATGACACTGTTAACCAAGGAAGTTTGAATGATCAAGTCAGCATTTGTATATCTTTTTCCACAAGGTGTTTCCTTAAAAGACAATATCAGCATTATTTCTCTACAGGATGAAAACATGTTTTTCTGCAAACACCAGTAAACAGATGTTCTCATACAAAGTCCAAAACAGAGTACCATGGAGAAAAACAGGATGTAAAACTACTATAAAGAGACTATAGCAAATAACATTGTTAGAGATACTTTTTGTATTGTATCTCTCATATCATCCATGCTGTTTGAGAAGTAAAGTAGTACAGTGTAACTAAAGCTGCAACAGTAGTATGTGTGATTTGTTTATAAAAAGTTATTGGTTACTGCACAGAGTTTGGTGCTGCATCAGTGCACTCTCTGCAAGTTTCTGTGGGTGACAGACTGTAAATGCAATTATAACTAGACTTTGATTTCAGGAGAATCCAGCCAGCAAGACCTAGTGTCTTAAGAAGACTTTGAATCCATCACAGTAAGCAGCACCTTATAATTATTTTTTCAATTACTAGGGCTCATACAAGCCTAGTCATGCACCCCAAACCATTTTGGTCCCAAGTATCATGGGTGTTTATACAGGGAGATGTTACTAGAGAGGTAACTAAGAATTTGTTGGGGTGTTAGTTAGGATAATGCTTTTCTTACTGATGGCCTGTGTCCATAACAGACACAAGAGCCCAACAAGGAGTAAATTTAAGATTTCCCATGCAGTTGTCAAGGCTTTATTTGAATGGGATCAGGGATGAGCTCTGTTTTACATAGATGTGGAGCCTATTCCACATAGTGTGGGGATCCTTTATGACACATATATAACTCTCTAGCACATCCTGTTTAAGTCACAAATGAAGTTCAGATTCCTGGATCTAGTGGTTTTTGGTGCTGTGTGTTTCATGCATGTACAACAGAGCCATCATGGCTGGGTCTGAGGAAGCCCTGTAAGCCAGGCAAAGATCCACTCTCAGCAGCCTGTAGGAGACTAAATATAATGGCAGACCCCTTAGGTTATCAATGTACTTCAGGGTGTTTATGCCATGAATTCTAATGGTGAGAAACCTTTGTAGGTGTTGCAAGTGTTTGATTAGACACATGCCAAAGGGGGCATTGCATTCAATGATAGGACTGATAAGGGCCAAGAAGAGTGAGTTTTCTTCTTTTATTAAATACCTGGTTTAGGTGAGAATTTCACCAGTGGGGTTTGTTTTTATGGTTTATTTTGAGTTTCTGTCTGGTAGATACAGCAGCCTTTATGAAGCTATTCATGTGTCTGCATAGGGACTCTATAAATAATTCTTCATAGGTAGCTGTGGTCTCAGGGATAGGGGACCCTTGAATTTTGACAAACTGTCACTTAATAGGATGTAGTTTGCCTTCCTAACTGTTACTAGTTTAGCCAGATTTTCCAGGCTGATTTTTACATCAAATGAGACAGCTTTGTGATCTAAACTCACTAGTACAATGCTCTCCCATTTTTGGTGAGTACCAAATGTAGTGTGTTTGTTCCTCTGGTTGGATCATGCACTATCTTTTCCAGGGTGTTAGTGTTAATAAAGTCCAGGAATCATTCTGCATGTGAGTTTGAGGCAGTGTGCATTTCCCTGTCTATAGACAAGTTTTTAAAGTCACCCATTAATAGGGTGTTTGATTGGATGGTGAGCACCTCTAGTAGGTTTAGGTAAAAGTCATGAGACTCTAGGAGCATAGACTGTGACCTGTAGCTAGCCACCTTATCTATGGTAACTGGCACATGGATGAGTCCCATTGTATCATCCTGATTAACCAATCTGGAGGTATGTTTGTTGCTAACTTATATCGTGACACATCTACCTTTGGCTCCAGTTTGTGCTGGTGTTGGTTTAAATGTGTGGAAGGAACTATAGCCTTGCACTGCTGGAGTACTTTCTATGGCTTTAAAGCAAATCTTAATCATGGCAGAGATGTTTACATTCTCCAGAGTAAGGAGGGTTTGATGGGTGTAGAGTTTTTGTTTAGTCTCCGAGCATTGAGCAGTAGCACCTTAAGGTTGCTTGCAGACTTTTTCACTATGTTGGTAGTTTTGTCTTTTTGGCATTTTCTAAACATGGCTCTAAGGGAGTACATAATGTTTTAGCCAATATATGAAAGTGTGTGTGTTGGGGGTGGGGGCAGGTGGAGCCCATTCTTGGCAAAGCAACTTGGTCTTTTGACCATGTCCTTCCATGCTGACAGATATTGGATCCTCCTGGGAATGACACCATAAACTAATCCAATTATTAAACTCAAGCATTTTCTGTTCATACTGTGGCATTATCCTTGATGAAGTTAGAATGCTGCTCGGGGCAAGACTTATACCTATCAGTGACACATATTCCAAGGGATCCATTATGTCTCTTTTCATATAGCCTAGTTCATAGGTTCATAGGTTCATAGGTTGGTACTAGGCTATCAGCCCTAGGGCCTATACAAGCCTAGCCATAACAATTCCCTGGCTATTTCTTCCCACATTATTTACTTTCCTGAACCCCTGTCTAGCAGGGCGACTGACGTGATCCCTGGGGTGAATTTCCTTTCTCCCATCCAATCATCAAGGTTCCTCTTGAAGAGGTCCAAAGAGGCACTCTGCTTAACATGTATGGGCAATCTATTCCAAAGTCTGGGGAGTCTCTGGGTCAGGAACCTATCCCTCCAGCATGTTTTGTTTATTGTGATGACAAGGTTTAGATCCCTGGAGCATGTAGCTCTGAGGGATTGGGATTTCTTTAAGTGTAGCATGTCCAACAGCTCTGGGTTTGACATGGCCTTGTATGTTAAGCAGAGATTGCCTCTGAGTAGATGATATGCGACAGAGTATAGCTGGAGTTTTTTAAGGTGGTCAGCGTAGGGCATCTGCTTTAGGCATGTGATTCTTTTAGTGAGTTATTTCTGAGGCCTTTCCAGTTGTTGCAGATGTCTTGAGAGGTACATACCAAATGGGGCATTGTATTCTATAATGGGTCTAATGAGGGATGAGTACAGTGGGACAATGACCTCCTTTTTTCTGGATGAAAAGCCCTTCGTGATGAGGTGTGCCACATAGAAGGATTTCCTGACTGTTGTGGCAATGTGGTTATCGAAGGTGAGACCACTGTCCACCTATGTCCCTAAGTCTCTTATCACACTTTCTGTGTTTAGTGTACTGCCACCTTTATGGTAATTCATGGATACATGTTTTTCCCAAAGGGGATAACAATACATTTCTTGGCATTGAGCTTGAGCCCATGGCTCTGGCACCAAGCATCTATTTCTGTAAGGCCCTTTTGTAGAGTATCCACATCATTTGGGGATTCAATAATGGCTCCCAGTTTGCAGTCATCTGCAAACTTTGTTAGCCAGAGTCCCTTAGTGTTGACCTGTACTTCAGAGAAGTAGATGCCAAACAAGAGCGGCCCCAGGACTGAACCCTGAGGTACTCCACTTGTCACTTGTCTGGAGCTGGATTTGGAGTTGGCTACTTTTACAGTGTGGGTTCTATCAGTAAGCCATTTAGCAACCCATTGGGTGACATAGGGATTAATGCCCAACTTAGTAAGTTTATCTATGATTCCAGAGTGGGGGATAGTGTCAAAGGCCTTGGCAAGGTCTAGATAGGCTGTGTGGACCACCTTACCCTTGTCCATGGCTCTGGAGACTGATTCAAAGAAGTCAATCAGGTTCAGGAGACAAGATTGGCCCTTCACAAACCCAAACTGGGTGGGGTCCAGTGTTTGAAGGTTGCCAATGTCTTTGTTCATAAGTTCCATGATAATACGCTCCATGGCCTTGCAGATAAGGCTTGTCAGACTGATGGGATGGTAGTTTCTGGGATCCAAGGTGGATCCCCCCCTTGTGGATTGGGATAACTGTAGCTCTGTGCCACTCAGTGGGCACGAAACCTGAGGTGAGGCTATGATTAAACATGACACTTAGGTGAGGTGCCAGTTCATATTGTTGTTCATGTAGTACACAGCCCAGGATGTCATCTGGTCCCATGGATGCTGCATTCTTGGCTTTAGAGAGTGCGTTTTGTACCTGTGTGGCCATTATTACTGGAATTTGGCAATCTTCCGGTATTGAGATGGGCCATTTAGGGGGTGAAAGGGGGGTGAAGTTGGCACTGAATCAATCTGCCAGGATATTGGCAATATCCTTCGGATCAGTATATTTAATGCCATTCTGTTTTAGCTCAGAGCAGATCTGAGCATTGCCATTTAGATTCTTGACATAGTTATAGAATGCTTTGTGGTTGTCTTTGGAATCTTTGGCAATTTTATTTTCGTAACTAGATTTGGAGGATTTTATGAGGCATCTCAGTTTCTTACTGAGGCTAGTAAGGGAGTTTTTTGCATCCTGGGATTTTCCTCTTTTCTACAAAAGTTTCTTCCTTTTGTTGTAAAGTTTGTTTATGGCAGGGGACCACCAGATTGGCTTCCTTTTTTGGATGAGAGCATTTTGGTTCTATTTGGGATGGCACGATTCATGCATGAGTGGATGTGCTCGTACAGTGCCTTAGTGTAGGATTCAGCAGTTGAACTTTCAGTTCCCGACTGCATGGGTGTCATGAAGTTTGTCACTTCTGACTTGAGTAGCATGAAGTTGGCTTTGGAGAAGTTTTTTATGGTGGTTTCTTTACTGGGGGGTGGGAGTGGGATGTGGATGTTAAGGGTGATTAGCTTATGGTCAGACCTGACTAACGAGGGGGTGACCATAGGTATGGAGCATTGATTTCCCATGTTGGTAATGACCAGGTCTAGGATATTGGAGCCCTGGTGGGACTATGGATTAGTTGATCCAGGGCGTTGGAATTTATGAATTCCAAGAACCGTTGTGCAAAGGTGTTGGGACATGAGTAGTTTTCCCATTTAATGGCAGGGTAGTTAAAATCACCCAGTATTAGGGTGTTTGGTTCTATCTTAATATTTTCCAGTATGTTTAGAAAGGTGTAGTGAGAATCTTGGGGTATGGTGGGGGATCTGTAGCAAGCTACAATTTGGATTGCAGTCTTACCTAGTGTTAGTTGCACTTGGAGAATTTCAGACACATTGTTTTGGCCAACTAGCCTGGTGGTGTGAATATCCTTGGTGAATATTGACACTCCTCCACCTTTAGTGTTTCGGTCCTGGTTTGGTGGCCAAAAATTGTGGTAAGAGTTGTAGCCTGGTATTGCAGGGGTGCTCTCTGGAGCCTTGAACCAGGTGAGGTATATCTCAGGTCATTTGCATCCACATGGACTATGACATAATCATATTGGTGCCTGTGTTACAGCACCTTAAGTGCGTGTGTGATATTGTGGATCCTAGCTCCAGACAGACAACCAACCTTTATTTTCTCTGTATTTAACCTGGTGAGTGGGGGTTCTGTGTGTTGCACAATGCAGTCCCCAATGGCAAGAGTATTAGGTAAAGTATATGCTTGCCTTATGGGCTTTGCTCTTGGAGGAACATTGGGTGCAGACTTACATGAGATGCTTGGCATTGCTTTTGGTGTGAGCTCTAAAGATTGCTGAGGAGCAGTGTTGCCCTTATGTGGCTTTGGAGGGCTTTGAGATTTGGAAACATTTCTTTTAAGTGCCTCAGTATAAAACAATATGTGTGTAAGTGGCGTGTCTGAGGGATGTAATGTGGGTATTCCTGGCAACCTCATTTGTGACATTTTTGCCTCCAAGTAAGTTGTATATTTCCACGTCTCACGTACCACATTATTTTCTTTAATGATTAACTGGTTGTCTGAGAAAACGAGACAATTACTACATTGCATTATGAGGCCCAAATCTACCAAAGTTGACCACAGAAACATGTGGAAATTGCATATCCATGTTTTTCTGTCCTGTAATAGGGTGGGCTGTTTAGGATTAAGGCTTGGATTTTAACAGGGGTCTCTTACAGTAGTTTCTGGGGTTAAGGGCAAGATGTTTTACAATGCTAGGATGTGGTAGTGCTTTTCAATGCCCAAACTAGATAGTCTAAGCTTATTTCCACACAATGCCACACTGTTGAACAGGTTTGTGACTTAATCCTAACTTTATATGGGAAGTTTACTTTATAGGCATTTGCTACTATATAGCATGCTGCTAGCACCCACTGCCCAGTAAGCAGATCCACACAGAGTTGTCTGATTTATAGCAGAGAAAAAAATCTTGAAAACTGACTCCTCTCCCCTCTAGCCAATACAAAAACACAATTTGAGCTTCTTGGAGTGCTTTCCAACTCAGAGAATGGGTAAACTTCTTCTGCCACAAGATGGCTGACCCTGGAATTTCTTAATGTAAAAGCACAGTAAAAATGGCTCTCAAGTGCAGATTAAACAACAAACAACTGTGAAACTAATACGTTCTTGGTTAATTTGTCTTTCTGCAAGGGGCTTTGGCTGCACCCAGAACTAGAAAAGTCAACAAACAGAGAAATGACTGTTTTTGCCATAAAAAATTTATGTAAATGCTTTGAAAAACAGTAGTGATCACAGCATATAGCAAATATAAGCACTGTAAATCAATAAAGTATTCTTATTTTAGCATGAATGGCTCTCGATGCAGTTGAATCACTAGAAAAGTGTTGCTGAGTTCTCTATAACCGAACAAAGAGCCTTGTAAACTTGCCTGATTTATATTAGAGAAATAAGCTCTAAAACTGACTTCTATGGCTTCGAGCCAGTAATAAAACACACTTTGAGCTTCCTGGAGTGCTTCCCAACTCAGCAAGACAGGTAAAGACCTTCTGCCTCAAGATGGATTATTATGGAATTTCTTAATGTAAAAGCATAGCAAAAGCAGCCATCAAGTACAAATTAAACATACAACTACCAAACAACTAATTTCCTAGCTAATGTATCCTTCTGCAAGGTGATTCATACACAAGATGGATGATCCTGGAAACTTATAGGTGCAAGTTCCCTAATCCTGTGGTACATAGGATCATAGAAGGTTACTAGGCTAATGGCCTGAGGGCCCTTACAAGCCAAGCCAAGTTCAACCCATGCTCCCAAGGGTGTCTGGTTCAAGCAGACACTAAAATCAGCACCTATTACCCCTGTCCAAGAGAGACACAGTTGGAACCCCTTGGGTGAATTTCCAGTTACCTATCCAATTGTCCAAATTACGCTTAAATAGGGCCAATGGGGGGCTTTGTTCAGCATGAATAGGAAGCTTGATCCAAAGGTGGGGCAACCTCTGGGAGACAAATCTGTCTCTCCAGCAAGTTCTGTTTAAGTCACATACCAGGTTAAGGTCCTTTGAGCGAGTGACCTGTGTGCCATTTGATTTGCGAATGTGCAGCATTTCCATTAAAGCTTGGTCAGAGAGTGCTCTATATGCAAGGCACAGGTCACCTCTGAATAGTCTGTATGGCACAGAATAAAGTGACAAGGATTTCAGTCTGTCCACATAAGACAGATCTTGAAGATTATGAATTTTCTTTATGAGGAACCTTTGTGGTCTCTCCAGTTGCTGCAGATGTTTGGAAAGGAGCATACCAAAGGAAGTGTTGTAGTCTAGTATTGTCCTGCTGATGGAAGAGTACAGGGGGGTTATAACCTCTTTTTTCTTCCATATGGACTGCCCCTACTTATGAGATGAGCAATATAAAATGCCCTTCTTACCATTGTGGAGACACAGTGATTAAAGGTAAGGTTGCTGTGGACCAGTGTGCCCAGATCTCTCCCCATGGACTGTGTGCTTAGGGTATTGCTATTGATGTGGTAGTTTGCAGGAACATCACCCTTGCCAAAGGGGATGATAATGCATTTTTTTTTGCATTAAGTTTAAGACCATGACTTTAACACCACTCATTAGTCTGTGTAAGACCTTCTTACAGGATGTTGACATTGCTATGGGTTTCGACAATCTTTCTCAGTTTGCAGTCATCAGCAGACTTTGTCAGCCACAATCTTTTAGTTTTAGCCTGTACTTTGGAGACATAGATTCAGAACAGTAGTGGTCCCAGAACTGATCCTTGTGGAACACCACTGGTTACTGGTCTGCTGGAAAGGTGGACTCCCTTGTTTTGACTGTATGAGTTCTATCAGTGAGCCAGTTTGCAATCCACCTGATAATATATGAGCTAATACACAGCTGGGTGAGTTTATCAATGATGCCTGAGTGGGGGATTGTGTCAAAGGACTTGGCTAAGTCTAGGTAGGCCATATGCATAGATTTGCAGTTGTCTAGGGCTTTAATGACTGCCTCAAAGAAGTCCACCAAGTTTAACAGGCATGATCTCTACTTGACAAAGTGAAACTGGGTGGGTTCAAGCATTTGGAGATTTCATGTATCTTTGTTAATAAGGTCCATGATGATTTGTTCCAAGGCCTTGCAGATAAGGCTGGCCAGATTAATGGGTCTTTTGTTCCCTGGGGCCATAGATGCACCCCTTTTGTGCAAAGGGATGACGGTAGCTGTTTTCTATTCCACTGGGACAAAGCCAGTGCTTAGGCTGTGATTGAAAAGTGTGCTCAATGTTGATGTTAATTCCTGTTTTAACCCATGCAGAGCACAGCCCGAGATGTTGTCTGATCCCATAGAGGCTGTGTTTTTGGCCTTTTTGAGGGTGTTTAAGACCTGGTCTTTGGAGATACCAGGTGGGGGAGAGCTGTTAGGAATGCTTTGGCGTGTATGCGGTGGGGACTGAGAAGTGAAGTTTTTACTGAACCTGTCAGCCAGCATGTTTGCTATATCCACAGGTTCTGAATATATAGTACCATTAACTATGAGTTCATTGCAAATCTGGGCCTTACCTTTGAGGTTACTGCTGTAACTAAAGAATGCCTTGTGGTTATCCTTATTTAGGGAAGCTAATTTGGATTCATAGTTACCTTTGGAGGACATCATAGGAGTCTTATTTTCCTGTTTAAGTTGAGGAGGGAGTGTTTCCAGTTTTGAGGCCATTCCTCGTGACTTTTAGACAGCAATTTCTTTCTCCTTTTGTATAGCCTATTAATGGCAGTTGCCCACCAGGCAGGTTTGTTTTTCCTTGAAGATCTTGCTTTGGTTCTATCAGGTACTGCAGAGTCAATACAATTGTACAGGTGTTCATATAAAGCATTGGTGGATAACACAGCATAGGTGTCTGTTCCTTCAGTGGGGGGGGGGGGGGGGCTATGAAGATATTTATGCTGTCACATAAGAGGTTGAAATTGGCCTTGGAGAAGTTTTTTAGTTTAATTGTTGCTAAGGGGGAGGTCTTGTGAGATGGATTTGTGGTCAGATCTCTCCAGGGATGGCCACATAATGGGGGTGTTGCAGCTTTCCTCCATGTTTGTGAGCAGCAGGTCCAAGATGTTTGAGCCCCTTGTGGGTGTGTCAACCAGCTGGTCCAGGACATTGAAGTTAACAAAGTCCAGGAACCTTTAGACAAGTGAGATAGAACATGTATATTTTACCCAGACAATAGATGGATAATTAAAGTCACCCAAAGTCAGGGTGTTTAATTGCTCTTGACTGACTCAAGTAGATCGAAGTAGGCTGAGTGGATGTCTGTCCTGATTCGTGGAGTGAGGCTATAGCTCACAATGACCTTAAGAGGGATCTTACCTACAGTCAATTGCATCTGAAGTAATTCAAGGGAATCATGCTGTTTACCCAATCTAGAGCAACCTCTCAACCGTACCAAATTCCTCGGTATTCACCGTTATTGGGGTTGAAATAATAGGGTGCACAAATTCCTGAGTGGCCCCTTTAAATCCTGATTTTGCTTTTGTTTTTATTTCATTTTTTATGTACATGCAGAGGTCAACACCAGCACATCCAGTGGCATCAATCATCATCAATGTGCAAGGGCACAGCAACAGTGTAAAAATACAGTGAGGAGATTAAAAACATGATAAACTACTTTATAGATGTGGTTAACTGTCTGGTTTGGCAACAGAAGATCCTGCAGACATTTTGTTGGTTTCCTACATTTTAAAAGGACTGTTTAGTGTGTGAATAAGTTGATTCTACTGCACAGATTTATTAATTTATTTGTTCGGAGTTACAGACTGTGTGTTCTTTCTAAAGGGTATGTGGCTTTCTACCAGATTAGGAGGGCAGCAATTATTAAACAATGACAGTCATCTGAGTTTCAGAGTTCGTATCATTCAGGAAATATAAGTTAATTCAAAACCTGATATTTCTTTGAACAGGAAATATCAAAAAAATTGTCCTTTATTCCGATTCTTTAATTCCATAATCAAGGTTTATGGATATACAACATGCACCACAAAATAAATCCTCATCATCCATCTCAACTTTTCAGATTTTGCCTCATATTATTGAGGTTTTCTGGCAAATTGTTAAGGATTGAAGTCACTAAATAATAACAGATATTTCACTTTCAGACTCCATATCCTTCACAAGATGCATGCTAACAGAGTTAACACAAATCATGTAATTCTAGCAACTTCCTACATTTATAACAGCAATATTTAAAGTATGTCCTTACTTTTGAGTTTTTGTTCTCCATCATTTTTTTGTGCTAAGAGGTATGATTCTCACAATCATCTGTCTTAAGAAAAATAAACAATTCTATACCATATGAGCCAGGCTCTGTTCCTGCATACTGACAATTCTGAGGAAATATCAGCCACACATCCAGGAAGACAACGGCAGCACCAAAACAGGTGGCAAACAAGCCCCCTACACCACATTTCTTAACATCCTCTGGCACACACAATGGCAGGGATCCCTGTAAACAAACAGTTTGACTATGCTTTCTGCACAACACAGGAAACAATTACAGGCAAAGACAATTAACTAACTGTGAAACAATGACAGTAATCCATAACAATGCTCAACAAAATAAGTTTACTGATAACTAGAAGCAGTTGGAGTTTTATAACCACAGAATAAAGTCAAACTTATGTGGCCATTCAAAAAGTATTCTGGAAATAGCCATTTCAGTTTTAACATCCATTTTGTAGAACTTCCAAGTTCAATGATGTATAGAGAAAAGATTGAAGAACATCACTATGCTACTGTAATGGTACAATACAAAAGATGCCCATTCAAATATTTTAGGTGTTCCTTCCTCACAGGTAAGTATTTGCCGTAACAAACTCACCCCAAATTAAATAACTCCAACTTTTCTACACAGAACTTAAAACTACTAGAAAAATAACATTCTGACACTGCTCTAAATAAACATGAACTAATCTCACTTATTGAGTGACCTGCAAGTGCACCACCAACACTTGGTAGCCTGAAGCCATTCACATCACTTAGTAAAGCATCCAGGAGGTGGGCATTTGAGTCGCAAGACAGATGTTGTAGTCCTCATCAAATTGGGTTAGTCCTATAATTTAAAATTACAACATATTTGGAAGGTTCCTTCAAAATGAGTGCACCCATTTATGAAACAGTAAGGAATGCAGAAAACTGCATTTAAATCTTCTTTGTTAATCCTGCTTTTATGTTGTGTTGTCTTCTTAACATTCTGCAGGTGCAGCACAGAAGTTAATGATTGGACAGCCTGTCAACAGCATTGTTTTGTACTTGAAAAACACAGTTTTGTTTTTATTGTACATTGTTTAGGCCTTGGGGGTATGTGCACTCAGTTTTGCAATAAACTTTCTGTCTGAGACTAAACTAGGCAGAATATTGGAGTTTTGGCAGATGTGTAATAATTGACTGGTGCTGGGTTGTAGTTGAGTGATGATGCAGCCTCACTGATCTTTTAGTCAGTAAACATGGGTTTAGGAGTAATAAGGACATTAATTTAAAACATCAGGCATACACAAGAAACAAAACATGAATAGCAAGAAAAAGAAACAGTGTAATATATGAGCACATGTATCACTTGAATTCTTTGCATACCTGTCAATCGCTCAGAGTACAAAATCTGGACAAAGCCAAAAATAATGGTGGGATAAACTCAGATAGTTTCTAGAATAACAGGTTTTGCATTTGTATGTATTTTCTGAGGGATATGAAGTCTGTCGTTATTTATTATTATTTAGTGAGGCCAATCTTCAAGTTGGCATCCCACAATTCCATTGAGTGGGTGGGGTTACATGTCTATGTATGCAAATTGTATGTTAATTAGTGTCCCATTTTTGGCTATTTCTACCTACTTTTCATGATCCTTTGTCCAGACTTTTGATGTTTCCAGGTGAAGAGGTATGATGCAGAGGTATATTTATCTTTAATGAATGTTGATACAATACCTCCTTTAGTTCTCCTGCCTACAGTCATGTGTTATAAGTGTTTACAAACACCAACTTCAGATGCAGTTAGAGTTTTGCTAGACTGTCAAGTATTTAGTGCTTTTGTTTTCCTTTCTCTGTCCAACTGAAATATTGCTGTCTGTGTGCAATATGCTCTTTTCTAAAGGTAAAGAATGCTCATTTGTTCACTTGGAATATGTTGTGTCTGAGTCATATTTTAAGCAAAGGGTAGCCTCACAGCATTAGTGTGACTGGTGCTACCCACTCTTTTGAAAAGACTGTCTGCCCATCAACTATCATAACATAATGTTAGTTGGTTCATCAACAATAATCAGTTACTGTACTCTTGATATCAGATTTATAATCTGATTGGTGTCAATGTACCATGAATACAGGTGAGGGGTACTGCATAGGTATTAGTAGCCCCTCCTGAGAAATATCTTGAGCATATATGTGTAAGAAATACCATTTGGTTAAATCAGTTACTGCTGGTACATTTACATTGAAAGGTATCAGGCAAAGATTGAGGTCAGTGAAATCCTACAGAGTCAATGATCATTACCCTGCTTTGAAGCTAACCGTGTACAGCTTAGTTTGGTGTGAGAGGTGGTGATCATAACCAAAGGCAGTTGTGCACATTTGATGGTAGCTCTTAAGGGCAATCATCCTCCTTCCATACCTGTTTGAGTGATAGTGGTGCAGATTTGGGCTCTGTACCCCTTGTCCCCCACATTGCATTTGTAACTTTGTAACAGTGGTGTTGAATTCAAGGATTGTATATCTGCCTATGACATATGTGATGGCAGCAGTGGAATTCAGTCCCTTACCGTTCTTTTTACTATGTATATTCCACTGATCTGCTTGTATTTTTTTTTTTTTTATTATTTGGACTACGTTTTTTCCCATTGAGTTTAATAAAATATGACCATTTTATTCTTTCTATAAATATTGTCTTAATAAGGCTTATATAATTTGCGCAAGGAATGTCTTCTTTATGGTTTTGTGTTATTCTAAAGTATAGTTGTCTTTTTTTAATGTTCAAGATAGGTGTTTTTTTTTTTCATTTTCCTTTAACTTTTTAGTTTGTAAAATGTTAAATGGCTTTGTTTATGCCTACTTAATGTGAATGACCTAAGTTCACAGAATATCATCATCTAGACAATAGCGTTCTGCCATCCCCTCCTGATAAATGGTACATATGCAAACAAACGCTTACGAAAGGATTTTTTTTTTTGTGGGGGTAGGCTGAATTCCTTGTAACTCCAAATTGGAGGCTCCGTTCTCACATTCCTAATATGTACTTATATCAGCTCAAAAGAAAAGGGGTAAGAATATTTTTACATTTTTCTATGAATCGGTTTGAAATCAGAAATGATATGTTTAGATTTTATCAGGCACATGGTCACACAGCTTCAACATCACGAAATGTAGTGGGGACTTGCAAAGATAATTTACATTCAGAGTTAATTTACTTTAATGCATTGTGGTGGTTTACCAGGTGGCAATCAGTTTAGAATGGACAGTGTATTAAATTTCAAGAAGCAAGAAGATAGTGTAGGGGTGAACTGCAATCTACTTTTCACTTTATTTTAATACTCCACTTCTTATTTCAGATTGGATGACTGTCTGTAGATAATTACAAGCCTAGCCAATAATCAGAGGTCAGAATTAAATATTGTACCTTGTAACTATGAGTTAAAGACCTTAATCATTATGTAAAACACTTTACCCCCAAGTTCACTTAAGTAGGGAGTGTTTTCTTGGGTTTGTAAGTAATTTATCTGTGTAATGTATAATGATTTTTTTTCTTTTTCTCTTTGCTAGAACAAAAGAGGTAAAAGTTTTTTAAATTACAACATGGGTGGAATAGTGGAGAATACTTGATGACACAGGAAGAATTGCAATTAAAAAGTATCTGCACTGAATCAGATAAATGTTATCACTCTATTTATTATGTGTACTGTTAGGATAAATATCTATATATATCAAAGGGGAGGGCAAAGTTAGATGATGATTCGTCCAAAAAGTGGAGCCTGTATATGGGCAAATGTTTCCTTTTTCCAACAAGAAATAAGTAAAAAGTAAGATTTTAATAGAATTTCAAGGACCATCCATGAAATGGTGAGATTATAACAGTTAATATGGGAATATATGCTAAGTCTAAAGATGAGATATTCACTCTACTCCAATGTACATCAGTTTCATAGCTAGAACATATAAACAGCAAATCTGAAGCCACAGCCACCATCATCAGTGTACGAAACATACAACAAAGACATAACAGTTCGTTTTGCAGTTCATCATTATTCTGTTGAAGTTGAGCTTTCGTTTGTCTACATTTTGTGCTGCTATAAATCTCCAGACTCTGAGAAGGCACCCAAAAACTGTTAGCCTGTACAGTAGCTCAAACAAATACAAGTCCAGAAAACACAGATATGAAATTTCCAAAAATTTCCATACAAGCTTGGTAGATATGGGCATCCTGAGACAATGTAGCAATTTTCTTATGTTCACAAGCATTTAATCCTCAAAGATCAACCACAATATGCAAGTGATGCACATATACAGTTTTACTGGAGGCATAAATCTCACATACAAACAAGGCTGTCAAGAACACATAAATACACACACCGCACATAGTGTCCACCACACATACCAACTTACACTCAGGCACTACAAAGCAATCTTCCCAAACCTCAAAGACCTCTTAAGCATATAAACAACAATTTCTATCCTCAACAACTTCTAAAGCACTAACAAAAAGCAACACATCTACACCTACCTCCAGTGTAGCCCCAAGAACAAAGCCCATAAGGTAATTAAATACAATATCCAGGACTCTTGTCATAGAGGTTTCTATTGTATTTTACACAAATGCCCACTCACCAGGATAGCATCCTAATTCAATTTTATTCTCTCATTCTTATAGTTGCTATGTGTCAAACAAAAGTAATGTAATTTTTTACCTACAGTTCAGACATGATGCGTTGGGGGATCGAGCCCTGTTGACTAAAGATGCAGCTAAAAGTCCTAGCGGTAAATAACTAGAAGTCAGCTGTCCCATTTTTTTAAGGTAAAGTATTTCATTACTTCACAGAATCATACTCTGGTGGAATCAGAAGGCTAACTTTAACAGCAAGCATGTATTCATAACTGCAAGATTTGTGGCGGCAAATCTAGATGGCAAAATTAGTAGCATGAAGGTACCACAAAGGGGATGAAATTATGCATATCTCACATTTTAAATATAGCACAACCTAGGGAACTCAGGCAATAAAATAACAAATTTGAGCCCATTAGATGTAGTTATAATGTGATGTTCCAGATTGAAAAGGAGAGCCCCCTGTGGGATGATATGAATTCTAACTCCAGGAGCCACAACAGAGAGTAAAAGAATGAACAACAAGTGTGGGAAACATCTCTCTACTGAAATGTTGGCACTTCATGAAAAAAAGACAGAAAACACAGAAGAGAAAGTCTCGAAAAGTAAGCTCCTCAAACCCCCTGAACTCATCGCCATACCTTGACAAAAGGGAAATATTCCAAGAAATGGCATCTCAGGCTTTGTATATACAAGTCCAATCTTTCAGCCATTCAGTCTCCATCTTTTGGGACTCGCTCTAGCGGGTACTGACATTTCAAATGGTTACCTTGGGGTGGAGGGGGACTAAAAAAAGTTAGGTCAACAAGTTTCAAAAACATGTTTCAAATAGGCAGGGGATGCATATACTTATGAAAAGCACAAAGAAGCACTTTGCAAAACCAAGGCGAATGCGCCAGATGAATTTTAAAAAGGGTAACACCCAGCATGCAGCAATTACATATTACTCTACTTTACTTTTGACATTCAATTTTTTTTTTGAGGAAACTGCTGACTGTTTTAGCTTGTATTTTCATGGCTGATTTTTCTGTTGTATGCTAGACTTAGCTTCTTGACTATTATTCTCATGGTTTAAGTCAAATTCTACTTATTTTAAAACAACTAGTATGGCTACAAATGGAGTTAAGCAATCATACTGTGAACATAAACACCTTACCTGTTCCACCTTTCTTGCTTCATGCTTAATTAATGCGCTGCATATAATTTTTCAACTATATATATATATATATATATATATATATATATATATATGTAGAGAGAGAGAGAGAGAGAGGCAAAACACTCTAAAGAAAAATAACAAGCTATCACAAGGAAAGCAATCAAGAATTACTTTAAAGCAAAAAGTTCTGAAAGTCCTAAGATTTGCACTTGTACCTTTCTTTACTTCTGGTCTGTCTTAAAAATTTACAGCATCTGGCATCTAACAAATCAGGTGTGAGTCAGATGACATAAGCAGTGTACTGGGATCATTTTAGAAACTGATTCAATACCTGAGGTGAGTTGTGGGCTTTCTATAACACATGTACGGCGATTGGTTTTGCTTACAGTTTTTTTTTTTTTTTTTTTTTACTTTCCCATTCTGAGTTTGAGGCTGAAATTTCTAGTGATAAGTCTACGTCATGAGTATGACAGCACTTGCTTTTTTATCAGTGCTATCATATCATGTCATAGTAGCAAAAGAAGAGAAAGTGTGTGTTAAGTATGCAAGAACATGAATAAGCAAACTGACCATTGTTTTACTGAAAATCAGTCTGGAAATATACCAACGCTTCATATAATGTATTAATAAAAGTCAGAGTTGCAACCAGAAAATTCATAGTCACTAACAGTTCATCAACGCTTCTGGGAAATCCTTTAGCTTTACTCTAGCACTGTGATAAGTAACCCTTTTATCTTGGCAACCAAATTTTCATTTCCATTGAAATTAACATCTTATGACCCATCTGTAAAATATCAACCAGGTCTAATGCAAGAAGTGTATGATCTGTCATGTTAATCTTAAGCTTACCAGGGCTATGATATCTAAAGTACAATAGCATGCCTTTCTGAAGCACTATACTGATAAATATTTTATATTCCATCATTTTTGATACAGTCAAGTGTGATATGAATGAAACCACAGTGGGACAGCAAGTCTACAGGCAAACATATAATGAGCAGCACTGACTGAATAGAATCCTAATAGAAAACAGCATGCAGCACTGAGTTTCTAATCATGTATTCTATGAAATGATTTAATGTCAGTAGTGTGTATTCATGCTGCATAGCAATGCACTATCAAAGTCACAGAAAGAGTATTTTCTCAAATGCATATTAATGACTTCTGAAAAATATTCTTTACCAGTGCGGACTACAGCTAGCATCTGTCAACGAAAAAGAAAAGGAAAGAAAACAAACATCAGTATGGTTAAAAAAGTTTCCTATCAGGGCAGTGCCCTGATGCACATGGTCTCATTTCAGACTCAGTCTCAGAGCACTCTCTGGTTAAGTAACTTGCTCAGAATCGCACAGTAAGCAAACTAAGGCTGTGGGAATCAAACTTCAAGCTATAAAATATTAATCAATAAATGGACCTCTTCAAAACAAACATTACCATCTCTTTTTCAGTTTAGTCCGAAAGGTTGGCATACCCACTCAAGAATATTGAAAGTTAGGCTCTGTGATGTGAACATTGTGATTCACATACAGGAAATGCAATAAGCTATATAGCAAAGCAGCAAGCATCAGTAAATTTCAATTGCTTTTTAATGTAGTTTTACTGCACACACCTATGTGTCATTTTTGAAATACTACTTTTCCAACTTTCAGCAATACATTTTACCATTTTATGCCTTGTTCTCAGTTCATAGGTTCATAGGTAAGTACTAGATTAGCTGCCCTTGTGGGCCATTTTAAGTCTAGCCATTTTCTCTTTTGATGCCTGAATTAAGCTATCCCATTTGGTGTTAGATTGGCCTTATCCATCTAGTGGTCAATAATTATATATAACCTCTAGTGAAAATAACTGGGATCATATTATAGATGACTTGAGGGGACCCATGCATGGGATAAAGTACTTAGAAGCTGCCTCTGTCCATTAGTTGTACAGGGAACAGTCCTAGGGTAACTTTTCTGTTTTCCATCCAGAGATCGAGGATGATCTTGAATTGGGACATGGGTGAGCTTTGTTTTATATGGATGAGTCTGTTTCATAGCAGTGATATCTTCTGCAAAATAAATCTACCCCTCCAAACCATTCTGTTGATGTTGCAGAAGAGATTTAGATCCCCACACAGTATTTCTGATGCTGTTTTACTAGCAGATGTGCAGTAACTCCATGAGTATTGGATCAGAGGATGCCTTTTATGCCACACACAGGTCATCTTTTAGCAATCTGTAGGATACTGAGTAAAATGACATAGCTTTCACTCGGTCTATGTAGGACATATTGTTAAGGCTTTGTATAACTTTCACTCGGTCTATGTAGGACATACTGTTAAGGCTTTGTATAGCTTTCACTCAGTCCATGTAGGATTGTTAAGGCTTTGTATAGGACATATTGTTAAGGCTTTGTATAACTTTCACTCGGTCTATGTAGGACATACTGTTAAGGCTTTGTATAGCTTTCACTCGGTCCATGTAGGATTGTTAAGGCTTTGCATAGCTTTCACTCGGTCCATGTAGGACATATTGTTAAGGCTTTGTATCCTTTCAGTAAGGTATCTTAGTGGGTGCTCCAGTTGTTGCATGTGTCTAGCACATACATGCCAAATGTGGCATTATGATCAATGACTGGCCTAATGAGAGCTGTGTAAAGGAGGATAACAACATCCCTAAATCTAGACACAAGCCCTTTGTCTATAAGCTATGCAATATAGAAGGACATTCTTATGACAATGAACACATATTGTCTGAAACTTCCATCACTGTCCACAAAAGTTCCCAAATCTCAAACAACTTAGTCAGTTCTCAGGGGTGTATTGTTAGTGGGGTAGTTCCCTGGGGTAGATGTCTTCCTAAAGAGTACAACAATACATTTTTAGCATTTAGTTTCACCAGTTATTTATCTGGGACAACCTTTCTTGAAGACTGTTAAGTAATTTGGGGATTCAATGACTGCTCCAGGTTATAGTCATCTGCAAACATAGTCAGCCACAGTTCTTTGCTATTGGCTTTCCCAGAGAAGAAGATGCATATCAGAAGAGGTCCCAACACAGAACCCATGGGGACTGCACTGATGACTGATCTCTTTGTGGAGGTATCTTCCCCTAGATCTGTTGAGGTCCCAACACAGAACCCTGGGGGACTGCACTGATGACTAATCTCTTTGTGAAGGTAGATTCCCCTAGATCAGGTGAGGTCCTAAAGCAGAGCCCTGGGGGACTGCACTGATGACTGATCTCTTTGTGGAGGTTGCTTCCCCTATTTTGATTTTCTGCGTCCTCTCTGTGAGGCAGTTGGCAATCCATTGGGTGACAAAGGTGTTTACTGGCAGTTTATTTAGCTTTTCTACTATGTCTGAGTGGAGGAGTTTGTCAAAATCTTTGACCGGGTTGAGGTATGCAGTGTGTACTGTTTTATCTTCATCCATTGCTTCGGTGACCTTTTCAAAAAATCCACAAAGTTGAGTAAGCATGGCCTGCTCTTGATGAATCCAAACTGAGACAGAGTGCAGTGTTTGCCGGTTTCCTATGTCTTGATTATTTCCATGATAAATCTTTACATGGCTTTTCATATGAAGGTTGTCAGACGTATAGGTCTGTAATTGCCTGGGTCTGTAGAAGGTTCTCCCTTATGTAGGTGAATGAATGCATTTGTTCTCTATTCGCATAGTACAAAATCTGCATCTATATCATAACATCGACATTTTAGGTTGTCGAATCCAAAATCATTGACACCTAAGCGGTGAAAGCTAAAAAGAGCAAATGTCCAAATCATCAAATTCTTTCCTAGGGAAAGAATTCACTTGGCCATCCTCAAACAAAATAAACAAACACACCCAAACTTAGTGGGGGGCTTCACCCCCCCCAAACTAAATATACCAACTCCAAGACCACTCTACATTGGGAAAAGGGCAAATCCCCGAGAATGGCCACATGGATTCTTTCCCGAGGAAAGAATTTGATAATGTGGCCGTTCGCTATTTTAAGCGTTCGACGCTTAGGTGTTAATGAATACACATTCGACAACCTAAGCTGTCGACAAATCAATAGGGAACCCAAAATCTGTATGGAGGCTGAAGTTGAAAAGTGTTGTTAAGGGCTGGCTAAATTATGCTTCTTGCTATTTAGGATGCATCCAAGGATATTTCAAGGATGCATCGATGCAGCATTTTTAGATTTTGATAACACTTTTTTGACTTGCTCTTGTGGGATAGTTGAAGGCAGTACACCACTCAACTGTACAGATTTTCACAGAATCTCCAGATTTACCCTCGTGTTTTTGGTCTGTTTCTCATAAAATCTTTAATTTTCTCACAAATTATTGAGAATTGTAGTCAGAAAATAATGACACACATTTATTTGAGTTTCAGACTTCATACCCTTCAGAAAATTCATGCTAATATGAAACCTGTTATTCTAGCAACTTCATAAGCTTATAAGAAGAATATTTAAAAATTGCCCTTATTTTTGGGCCTTTGTCTACCCATTATTTAGGGTGTTGTCCATATGTCTTGCTGTAAGAAGTTGAGAGCTATGGGAGGCAAGTCAGTTTCAAGTATATTTTGAGGGTCAGATGGAGATATGAGACTGATAAAAATAGAGCTGAATTTATCAGCCAGTAGGTTGGCTATATCTTCAGTCTCAGTTTGTAGGTAACAAAACTCACAATCAGTTCAGTGCACTCCTGTGGTGTCCTTTTGAAATTATCAACATAAGTAAAAAAGGCCTTGTGATTGTCTTTGGCTTGTTGAGCTATTTTAGTTTCAAACTTGGCTTTGGTGGATTTTTTAAGATCCTGAGTTTTTTGTTTATTTCAGTGACAAGGGCACTAGCATTCTGGAAATTACTCCTCTTATTTCTGGCTAAAATTCTCATTCTTTTATTGTAAAACTTATTGATATTATGGTTCCACCACTTGGGTTTGTTTCTGGGGCATACCTCTCAACCTGGAAACATCAAATTTCTGGACAAGGCCCGTGAAAAATAGGTACAAATCTGTACGCTGAAGCCTGGACTAAACTACTACTGTTCAATTAAAAGTGCACTGGAACTTAGAAAATTGCCAGATTGTTTACATGACTAATTGTATTTTATTTTATTTTATTCTACAAACTGGTTTTAAATACCATTTTAAATCAGTTGAAATTTGTGTATATTTTGTTTCCATCATCATACATACATTTTTTCTTATTTTTATTTTTTGCTGGTTCTTTTTTCCACTTTATTCAAAATGATGTGTAATAACAATACTAACTAATTATACAATTATATAGGTTTTTAGGGTTCTTGTACACAGACCTGAAGAAGCCTAGAAGGACGAAAGCGATCTTTGTTAACAATAGGTTATGAAAATAGAAACTTGTTTTTACATGCAAAATGTATATGTATATATTTATATATATTTTTTGATTGCCAAATGAACTATGGTTGATATATTTCCAGCCATGTAGTATATTGTCTTGGATAAAATCACAGACTTAATAATCTACTTAATAATGTGGTTAAATAAGAGGTACCACATCATTATATAATTTTATTTAAAGTACATAAGGGTTATATATTATTATGATAGCTACTAAGTAGGGCAGGACCAGCTCAAATGTCACACTGATGGGGGAAGGAATGTGAATTTAACATGTGTACCAATAACACTTTGTTTTACAGCACAATAAACCACTCCAGTGCCTGATAAAAAGTATATATATATTTAGAAAGCTGGTGAGGAAATTATTACTCTATTTTTGTTTTACTTGGATTGCTTGTCTGTGTACTTAATAAAGGATTTTCAACTGGAAAAAAACTGCCTGCCTTGCTTGGATTACTTTTGAATGCTTAGTAATGCTGTACAATTATATATTTTCTATTATTACTTTTTGTTTTGTTTTGTTTTGACTTAAGACAAGTTTACGTTTGCTACATCTACTACTACTGTCTGATCTGATTAATATACAGTGATTAACTAGAAATATATGGACTGAAAGTCTTCCACACAGAGAAGTTTCTTACGCTGTTTTATTTTTAACATCTAATTTGCATACATAATTACATAACCCCACCCACACCGATGGAATTGTGGGATACCAACATTCAAATGCAAACTGAAGAACAGACAAGCAAAATATGGCATCAGAGTCCCCCTGCAGCCATTCCAATGCCCCATTACCTGGCTATTTTGCCTCATTTACTATAAACACTAATGTGTGCATGCATACTGCTTTACTTCTACAATGATTATTTCTATTTTATTTTTACATTTTGCTGCACAACAATGCACAAACCCTAACAAACATTGGCTAAACAAAGCAATTTTGTCTCACAATGAAAACAGACTTGGCCTTAAAACTTCTCTGCCCTTGAAACTCACACTCATTGAAATAGCATTGAAACCCACACCACATCCAAAGAAAATGCATCTGGCCAGTGGTGGATAAAGATTACCTTTGGGATATTTTCAAATCATTGGCCGCTTGCACACAAAACAATAAACATACATGTGTTCTTTTCTTTGATACACCCTCCTGACTTTATTAAATTATATTCCTTGTATAATACAGCACACTTGTTAGACAGAGCACATTTTAAATTTATTGTTGGAACATTTTTCCAGTAGACTGTACTGTAGGCAATGAAACAAAATGCATGAACCAATAATGACAAAACTGCCCAATTCAGAACATTTCCATCATAAAGATCTACTCCCACACTATAAATAAAAGGACAGTAGTGTAAGCCATAGGCATCTTGCACAGCTTCTCACACTTATTTTCAATTTCATTTTTTTGGGTGGTGACAACAGGTCAAATATCAGGGATGCATTTTAAACATTGCTTGTATAATTTTGTAAAGTTGCTAGAATAAGATGTTGTGTCACCACCATGCATTTCACTGGCAAGTCTTGAACCCAGGACCCTATGCACTACAGTCAAAACAACATACTACTGTGCCATATCAGCAGCTTCTGGAAAAATAAAAAGCCTGAAACTTAATGGCTATCATTTAGTGAATTCATTTCTCACTTCTCACCATAGCTCTCAACCTCTTAGCACAAAAAACCTGGACAAACAAAGCCAATAATGGGGGAATACAAATTCAGTTCTCACTTCTCACCATAATTCTCAACCTCTTAGCACAAAAAACCTGGACAAACAAAGCCAATAATGGGGGAATACAAATTCAGTTCTCACTATAGCTCTCAACTCTTAGCACAAAAATCTGGGCAAAGATCACAAGTGGTGATGGCTAGGGACTTTCGGCTGTTTTCACCCTGTACTCAAGATACAGGGTAGTCTGCTGCCACAAAGTTAGTTTCCATTAGTCCTAGTGTTGTAACAGCAACAATTTTGTTGCCGTTCCCCTCACATTTGAACAGCCAGGCCATCCGGAAATGCGTGAGTTCTTTGAGCTCAATTCCGACAAGCTGGTAGCCCTGAGGGAGCTGACATCATCACGCATGTGATGACGTCAGCTCTAACAGCGAGAAAATTAAAAAACAAAAGAAAAAAATTGGAAATGAAGAGGTGCCACTCGGGAATCATGGCACTCCTTCATTTGAACCCCAAAACTTGGTAAAAACCATTAATTAGGCATGGTTGGGAGGTATGCTCTGGGGTATGCCCTGCACTTGTTCCTGCAGGGTACATCTGCACCTATGCAGCTGTTTACATGTTCTTATAGTGTGGTGGTGTATGTTTCTGTGTATTCAGTGTAGTTAACTGAATTTTAGTGGAGATTTGAAGCTTGCAAATGTGTTACTTAAGAGTAGGTATTTTGTCTTAGAGAAATTTCAGATTTACCTCCAGTGCAATGGATCTTTGGTTTCAATTTTATTTAGAAAGAGATGTCTTTAGGGTCAGACCTAACAAGAGATGAAGATATGCAAGGGATGGTGCAAGAAGCCTTTATATTAGTAAGGACACGATCCAAGATGTTATTCCCTCTAATGAGTACTCTGACTAATTGTTCTAGGGCATTTACATTACCAAAGTCCAAGAATCTCTATACTTGTGCACTAGTGGTGGTGAAGCTTCCCAGTCTATAGTTGGATAGTTTAGATCACCTTGTTAAATGATATTAGGTTTAATACTGAACAATTCTAGTTCCTGTAGATAGGTGTTGCAGCTTTCTCGAGTCATAGACAGAGTTCTACAGTTAGCTAATATATGGTACAGGAACTTTCTGATGGTTATTTGAACATGAGGATGCTGTAGTGAATCATGCTACTTTTCCAGCCTTGATGTGAGTCTCTTCTGGCTGAAGATTGAGACACATCTATCTTTTTTCCCTCCTGCTCAGTAGCTGATCTAAACATGTGGAGGGCATGGCTCTCTGCTATTTAAAACCATGTCTCAGTCACTACACAGATATCAATGTCCTTCAGGGTGAGAAGAGCTTGTAGGGAATTCAGTTTCTTGTTCAGGCTCCTAGCATTGATCGGTAACACCTTTACATTTTCATTTGCTTGTTTTTTTATGTTGGTAAGTTTATTAGGTTGACATTGACTAAACAGGACACTATGGGCATGGATAATATCTTTGCCAGTAATCAAAGCCCTAGATGAGAGAGATGTAGGCCATCCCTGGTGAAGCAGCATTGCCTGTAGATCATAGCCTCTCAGGCTAACAATTCAAATTACACCAAAAACCAAACCAATTCTTGAAGTCAATAATTTTTTGCTCATAATGTGGCATCATCTTTGAAGAAGGCTGAATGCTACTCATTGCAAGCCTTATACCTACCTTGGTATGCCCTGGTCATTTTTATACATTTTTTAGGGATCATTTAAGCTTATTAAAAAGAGTACATAAATGCTGCTACTAAAATGAAGTAGACAATTGTAGGTTATATTCCTGTTCTGCAGCTCATATCCTTTCTCTTTATTGTATCAAGTCCAGGTCTTCTGAAGATTTTAAAAGTCGGGCAACATAGATGTGCTATATAATATATTTTTCCATTGTGCTGTCAGACGACATGTATTTTCTTGGATTTAAACATTTAAATAGCTGTGCATTTCATTCCATGCATAGAACTTGTACTTCTTTTCCTTTAAGAAAAGTAGATTAGGTGGCACACATATCCTTGGTGTTAGAATATCTGGAGACTGTGAGTCCTATTTCCTACATAAGGTGATTACATTAATTTTCTACTAATGATTCAGTAGTGCAATATATGCAGGTTACTGATCTCCTGAGTATGCCTTCATTTTGATGAGATGTTAAATTGAAGCCAAATCTGTCTGAGATGATGGTATGAGTGGGTGCTCAAAGTTCTAAACTCGACCAAGAAGTGAATGACATGGAGCCATAAAACTTACAAGTTATTCAACATACTCTCCCAAAGTTCAACACACTTGGCACATCATGTCTGAAGTTTCTGTAACCCTGCCAAAAAAAGTCTGAAGTCTGGTCAGAGAAATACTACTCCTCTGCTACAATCACCTCCAAATCACTTGAAAACTGCCACCCTTTCAAACTCTTATTAAGTGGAAACAGGAAATAGTTAGATGGAGCAAGATCTGTTGAGTTGGGTGGATGGTCTATGCAGTCAACCCTCACTTTTGTCAAAACATCCTTCGTTTTGCTAGACTTGAGAACAGGTGCATTGTCTTGCAGAAAGAAAACTCCTTTCTGCAGCTTCTCCTTTTTTCTTTCAATTCCTCCTATAATCAGCACAGCAAGTTACAGTAGTATTTTGCAATAACTGTTTGGCCCCTTGGAAGATAGTCAGTCATTTCAGCACCTTCCTGATCCCAAAACGCTGTGGCCATGACCTTTCTTGTTGACTTTTGTGTCTTGAACTTCTTTGGCCTTGGTGAACCTTAGTGCCACCATTGCATGGACTGTTATTTTGCCTTAGGATCATAGTGGTGTAACCATGTTTCATCAACAGTAGCTAGTCATTCCAAAAAGTTGGCACCATCTCGAAAATGCCACAAAATCAACTTGGAAGTGTCCACTCAATGCCTTTTCTTCTTGCCATAAAAATGTTTGGGTACCGACTTGGCTGACACCTCCGCATATGCAACTACTCATGGATTATAAAGCCAACACATACCCTGGATATCTGTAGTGTCTCAGCAATTGTTTTAGCTGACATTTGCCAATCTGCCAAACTGCAGTCATGGACATGGTCAACAATTTCAGGAGCTGACACCGTTTGAGGTCACCCAGACCTTGCGGCATCTTCAGTCTCAAAATCTCCATGCGAAAAGTTTGCACACCACTTCTTCACAGTTGAGCAAGAAGGGCACTTGTCACTCAGTGTTTGTATCATGCATTCATGGATTTCCTTTGGAGTTTTCTTCTGCTGGAATAGGAAATTTATGATGGCTTGGAGTTTCACACTTGAAAATTCCACACTTTTTGTTTACATGGTTCAATCAATGGTCTGAAACAATGTCAAAACATAGTGTTACGATTCTGCAAATTGGCACTTTACAAGATGAAATAAGCCTTCTTTCAGCTACAGAGGCAAAATAATGCTCAAAATTTAGAAAGTTAGTTGGGCTTAGATCTTTTCGGCACCCCCTCATAAATCTGGTAGACTTATAAGATACCACAGCACTTGAAGAAAAGAGTAGGTGTTTCTTTATTGTGCTATTATGTTCACAAATTTACATCTTTGCAACACTGTAAAATTATTAGCAGATTAGTAGCACCCTGTGGCACAGATATTTGATACATATGCATAGGTATTGGTTCTTTAGTTGACATTTTTTTGGCTGAATGACAAAAAGAGAGATTAACAATTGGATTCCATAAATTCTGCAGAATTTGGCAGATTGTGCTGAGTTCCACTAAAGATTTGTGGTAAGCCGAGTCATACGCAAATGTGTTCCAGTCTATGGAGAATATTTCAACACAAAGTAGACACAAGTAACCTGTTCATCAGCACAACCATAATCAGTCATGGCAAAATTGTACTGGAGGAAAATGTGTCTATGAAGTAATATATGTGCATTGCCAATGGTCATCTATGGAAAATATACAAGCTTAATGTACCATGTCAGTAATACATGGAAATTACTGGCAGAAGACAAATGTGCATCAGTAGTAATCCCAAACAGTGACAAATATCTGCAAACAATTACGGACACTGTTGTAATATGTTGATGCGTATTCACTTCAGAAGACTGAAAGCCCACAATCTCGAGTCCCATAAGACTGACACCCAAAATCCTGAAATTTCAAAAGACTGAAAACTCAAAAGACTGAATCCCAGAATACTGAATCTCAGAATACTGAAAACACACAGGATATAAACACTTACTATATTCCAGTACAAGGATATAAAGAAACAAATAGAAGACAAACCATATTACTTTCCTTCAAGTATAAGCAGGGGGGCAAGTCACCCTGCACCCCACACCCCCTGCTACTTAAATATATCAACTCCGAGATAGCACTCCACAGAACAAAATGGCAAACATACCATTACGTGTTTCATGACTGCCTGTTGTAACCTTAGTAATGTTCCCTTCTAACTTGATATACTGCAACATTACTCATGTTACTGTAGTGAAGTGCAATCTCGGAGTTGATATATTTAATTAGCATGGGGTGTGGGTGGTGCAGGTGGGGCTTGCTCCCCTGCTTATACTAGGCAGAACATAATATGGTTTGTCTTCTATTTGTTTCTCTATATCCTTGTACAGGAATATAGTAAGTGTTTATATCCTGTAAGTTTTCAGTATTCTGAGATTCAGTCTTTTGAGTTTTCAAGATTTTGAGTGTCAGTCTTATGGGATTTGAGATTGTGAGCTTTCAGTCTTCTGAAGTGAATCCATAGATGGACATATATAAATACACCCATTTTATATTTCAGAATCTGATGTAATCTGCAAAATTTCTAATAAAAATTAATTAAGTAAGGTGAAGGGTAGCCACAGACACACTGTCATGGCTAACAGTAGATAACAATGGGTGCATGTCATGTGTGGGGAATGCAAGTAAAGCCTACAGACAAGTAAATAGGGTGATAGAAAAGCAGAAGTGAGGTAAGGATGAAGAAGAGGGACAAACAACAGGGATGATGGGATGGGAAGGTCAGTGGGTGATTCAGAGTGGCATGGGCAATTTATTTATTTATTTATTTATTTTTGGCAGGAATAGGCCCATTTTTAGAAATTAGAAGAAATGAACAAGACACAGATAGAGGAGATGGAAAAAAGTACAGGTACAAACATATAACAAATATAACAAGATATTGCCAAAAAAGGTCGGTAATACACATAAAGGATAGGTAAGGTACATAGACAGCATACATATGAACTGTATAACATGGGTAAATGAAAAATGACAAACAGGATAAGAATGTGTTCCAGCCATGGTGCATCTCAAAAATACAAATGTATCAATGTAAAAAGCAGTGCTGAGATGTTACAAACCATGTAACAATCATACCAAAAGGAGTATGGCTGATAGTAGGTGTTGACCATAGAAAACTAAATGGGGAGTGCTGTTATTGCAGTACACAGTGGACATCTAACACCATCATCCACTAGGCTGTCAGAAGTATAACCCAAACAACAGGAAGGATAATCAAATCCTGGCAAGGAAATACAGGAGCAGACTTGAACCTCCAACCCTGCATGTGACAAGCAAACAACTGAACACAGTGGAAAACATCAGTGCTGCAGCAAAATAGTAATGTGGCTATGTAATAAACCAATATGTAAACTGACCATTAACGCAGATGAAATGGGATCCATATGTCAAAAACACATTCCATGCCAGAGGCAACACAGATGGGTGTTCAGGTATATATTGTAGATGTGTGACATGCAATGACAGTACATAAGCCAAACAGAAAGAAGGCTCAACACATACCCACAACAATGACATGGGATAGGAAGTAAATGGTGATACATATATGAGTAATAGAGCTAAGGAATGAAGACTGTGCATTGACAGGAAGCATATTAATGTCTAGGTAATGCACAATACACAAGTACAAGATAAACACTGATGGAATCAACTCAGATGTCACTGCCTTGTGTGTATATGCCTTGCATGTGTATGATATCCAACACAGGGGCACAGGGTCATATTGTTCCCGTACACTTATGGTAGAATAATGATATGTTGCAGGAAGGTGAATATATATATATATATATATGTATATATATAGCCATGTATATGTGAAACATATAAGTCAAAGCGATACATAGGAATGGAGATGGACAACATAGCCCCACATCAGTGAGGAGAAGTTAGCAAGAGAAAGCTGGTACAGAATAAGGCAGGACAACCATGGTTAAGGAGATTCATTGTATTTGCATGTGTCCAGAACACAGGTTGGACTGCAAATCCTTTCAAGATACATTGAAGTAAATTGCTAATGTCTGACACATGCATAGTGCATTGGGGATGGCTATAACCATATCTGCTATGAGAATATAATACAACAAGTGGTATACTCAACGTCACTGGTATAAATATAACAATGCACATATAAGACTAATCAAAGGACACTTTTGTGCACACAAGTATGCCACAGCAAAATGGAATCAATGCATTTTCCTAGGTACATATTATAAGGGTGGTTTTGTGTCGGTCATATTAGGGCCATACACATGTACATTCATGTAAATTAGTACATGTGTACTACAAATGCATACACAGAGACATGTATGCTAACCTGTGTATACATGTTTTAATATAAACTATGTTCAAATAGGTTCATAGGTTCATAGGTAAGTACTAGGCTATATGCCCAATGGCATTTATAAGCCTAGCCAGAATGTGTTGGCTTTCATCACCCCCTTAGATTAGTTCCCTGTGCCCCTGTCCAGCAGAGCCATAGGTTCCCTGCACCACTGTCCAGCAGAGCCACTGCAGTGATCCCCAGGGTAAATTTTCTGTTTCCCATTCACCCGTCAAGGTTTCTCTTGAAGAGTGTTAGTGAGGGGCTCTGCCTAATATATATTGGAATCCTGTTCCTAAGTATGGGGAGTCTCTGGGACAGGAATCTATCCCTCCAGCATGTCCTATTTATAGTTGTGGTGAGGTTTAGAGCATGTGGCTCTCTGGGATTTGTTTTTTTTTAGGTGGAGCATGTTCATCAATTCTAGGTTGGACATGGCCTTGTATGTCAGGCAGAGATCACCTCCGAGTAAGCGGTATGCAACAGAGTACAGCTGGAGTTTCTTGATTCAGGCTGCATAGGGCATCTGTTTGAGGCCAGTAATCCTCTTGGTGAGGTACTTTTGTGGTCTTTCCAGCTGTTGCAGATGTCTTATAAGGTACATCCCAAATAGGGTGTTGTATTCTATGATGGGTCTAATGAGTGATGAGTAGAGAGGCACAATAACCTCTTTTGCTCTAGATGCGAACCCTTTTGTGATTAGGTGGGCTACATAGAAGGATTTTCTAACCACCTTGGCAATATGATTATCAAAGGAGAGATTACTATCTACTTGGGTCCCCAGATCCCTTATTACATTTTCTGTATTTAGGGGACTACCACCTATGTGGTAGTTCATGGGTACTTTATTTTTTTGACTATGCACTTTTTGGCATTTAGTTTGAGGCTCTGATTTTGACACCAGGTATCCGTCTCAGTGAGACCCTTCTGGAGGGTGTCTGTATCAGCTGGGGAATCAATTATGGTCCCTAGTTTGCAGTTGTCTCTGAACTTGGTCAGCCATAGTCTTCCTATGCTTGCCTGTACCTCTGAGAAGTATATACCGAACAGGAGGGGTCCTAGAACTGAGCCCTGGGGGATGCCACTTGTAACTGGTTTAGAGTTGGACACAGAGCCTCTAGTTATTGCCATAAGCAAGATACAGAGAATAAAATGGAGTTATGAGTGATGCTATACACAGCATCAACTCATTATATTCAATAAAGAACCATTCAATGTCAATGCAGTATGTGAAGCATACATATGTTGATGTACGTCACATTACTCTAAAAGAACAGTAGTATTAAAACTGTGTATTACATGGCACAATAATTGCCTGTATACAGCACACACACAAGGTCATTGTGTCAGTGGGACAGCATGACCCAACAACGTTATATAATGTACCCAGTCAAGTACATGTCATGTTTTTGAACAGACATATGACTGCAAAAATCAACACACAAATGGGTGCAATATGTGCACACACATAGATTTCATGTGTATATAAACATATTTGATTGATACCACTATCTTATGTGAGAGGAAGAGAAATAATTTAGTAAGTGAGCTGCTGTCATCCCTCCAAAATATATGCATAGCCAACACAAGCAGATTGGTTGTCTCCTACTTGCATTATGCTAACAGCCATAGTCATATATGTCACATACAGGTCCAGAGTGTATCTGACATAACAATATCATACTGCACCGCATGCATATGAGTGCACACACATATACAGATTGAAGGAGTAGCATCCCTTCCTATATGGAGCAATGTATGCAATAATAACAATATGGGATGATCATGTAGATAATAGGGGTGACATATGTGTCATTTGGTAATATGTGTCATATTGAAGCAGTAAGATAAGCCAGATATGAGCTGATATGTGTAGTGCTCATCACAATGTATGTGTGAAAAACATGACAGCAATATGGGACGCGTGCACAGTTGTGCATTTGCTGTACAAAATGGATTACTAAAAATACCAGGGGGACAGCATTATCTAAATGAATCACATATACAATACTTATGTCCCTGATGGACCCCACTTATGAGGTCAAACATCAAGAAAGATCTCCTTAACCATCAACTGGAAAGAGTTGTGTATGGTCCGTACCATGCCCTGAAAAAAGTTTCCCATCAGGTGCCCTAACTGTGTCTGGAACAGATTAGGCACTACATGTCAAATCTGGTCCCAGAGGTCTTTAGTTTGGAATGGTGGTGGACATCTTTGATACTGATCCACAAGAACAATGGCACATGCAGGTTCTAGTCTGTTGCTGTGATCATCATTATTGTCTCCATTGTGGTTACCATCCTGATTATCAGAATCATACATGGTTGCTAGTGTTTTTGTGAGTGATCATCACCATCATCCAATTGGTGAAGTGGCACATGTCACATGCTCTGTCACATTTCAACACAGGAATAACAATATACATAATATTAGGTATTAATGTAAAAAAATACATAATTGCAAATTCTGACATAAAGTACACATTCTACATGTTTTAACTGTTATGTACATGATGTTACACTACACTCTGACCATATCCAACTAAAACACTTTATTTGGAGTCAGGAATGCATCCAATCAATAATGAATTAAAAATGGTGTGTAACAAACATCACATTCATATACAAAACATGTCTGAAATAAAGCATAGTCATTGATAAGTCATGCATATAAATTCATAAACCTGTTAAAATATATATTAATTACTTATGTATATAAACAAACATCATGTATGTCATGTCACTGTGCCATTAGTCATATGAGATTAAACAATGCCCAATCACTGTTACTGAAGCATTATGAAGAGCCTGTAAAGGAGGTCTGTCACACAAAAGTGATATATATTTAACCATAATACACATGGCAAGTCTTTCTATAGTGCCACATATATCTACTGCTTCATAACATGTTTTTGCATGTGTCATATAATACAGTCAGCCCTACAGTCAGATATCTGCAACAGCTAGTTAGTACTGTCATGTCAGATGTGCATCAACATAATTGTAAAGATATTATATGATATGCAAGTAACAATGTCAAAACCTTTTAAACAAGACGTGTAATGACTGCCCAAATTACATTATAGTGCTGGCAGTTCAACACTGTAAAAACACCACTGTCAATCAATCTGCAGACCAGTGATCTGCTGTGGTGACCCCTAACCAAGAAAAGCTGAAAGATATTTGCAAGACATTTGTGGTGCCACCATAATGATTCCCAGATATGGCCCATAAAGTTTATTTATAAGTTGTATAATGAAAGATGCAAAGGTGTAATACTAATCAAACAATAACAGGCCATTGTGTTTCAAAAAGATGCATGTTGATTGGATAGGCCAACCAGTGTGCCTAATGTAAATCAAGCATATACAGTGGATATAAAAAGTTTACACACCCCTGTTAAGATGCCAGATTTTTGTGATATAAAAAATGAGACTACAATAAATCATTTGAAAACTTTTCACACCTTTAATGTGACCTATAACCTATAGAATTCAATTGAAAAACAAACAAATCTGTTAGGGGAAAAATACAAAAAATAAAAAAAAGTACAATATGCTGGTTGCATAAGTGTGCACACCCTTAAACTAATACTTTGTTGTGTGTGCACACCCTTAAACTAATACTTTGTTGAAGCACCTTTTGATTTAATTACAGCATTCAGTTTTCTTGGGTAGGAGTCTATCAGCATGGCACATCTTGATTTGGCAATATTTGCCCACTCTTCCTTGTAAAAACAATCCAAATCTATCAGATTAAGAGGGCGTCTCTTGTGTACAGCTCTCTTCAGGTCACCCCACAGATTTTCTATTGGATTTAGGTCTGGGCTCTGGCTGGGCCATTCCAAAACTTGAATTTTCTTCTGGTGAAGCCATTCTTTTGATGATATGGATCTATGCTTGGGGTCATGGTTGTATTGAAAGGTGAAATTCCTCTTCATCTTCAGCTTTTAGCAGACAGCCGAAGGTTTTGGGCCAAAAGTGACTGGTATTTGGAACTGTTCATAATTCCCTCCACCTTGACTAAAGCCCTACTTCCAGCTGAAGGAAAGCAACCCAAAGCATGATACTGCTACCACCATGCTTCACCGTGGGGATGGTGTTCTTTTGGTGATGCAATGTGTTGTTTTTGCACCAAATGTACCTTTTGCAAACGTGGTCAAAAAGTTCAATCTTGGTCTCATCAGACCATAACACATTTTCCAACATGCTTTTGGAAGACTTGATGTATTGTTTTGCAAATTTTAGCCGGGCCTGGATGTTTTTCTGTGTAAGAAAAGGCTTGCATCTTCCAACCCTACCCCATAGTCCAGACATATAGAGAATACGGGAGATTGTTGTCACATGTGGTACACAACCAGTACTTGCCAGAAATTCCTGCAGCTCCTTCAGTTTTGCTGTAGATTTCTTGACAGCCTCCCTGACCAATTTTTGTCTTGTCTTTTCATCAATTTTGGAGGGACATCCAGTTCTTTAAACATCACTGTTGTCCCATATTTTCTCCACTTTTTGATGACTGTCTTCACTGTGTTCGTGGTATATCCAATGCTGTGGAAATTTCTTTGTACCCTTCTCCTGACTGATACCTCTCAACAATGAGATCCATTTAATGCTTTGTCAGCTCTCTATGAACTACAGCTTTTGCTGTAGCAGGCAACTGAGTAAATGTCAGGAAAATCCTACTAGGACAGCTCAACTTTATTTGGACTTAATCAGAGTCTCTTTAATTGATGCTGGGTGTGTTCCCAAGAAGACTAAATGTAATTAAATCAAAAGGTGCTTCAACAAGGTATTAATTTAAGGGTGTGCACAGACAACAAAGTATTGGTTTAATGGTGTGCATACTCATGCAACCAGCATATTGTACGTTTTTTATTTTTTATATTTTTCCCCTAACAGATTTTTTTTGTTTTTCAATTGAATTGTACAGGTTATAGGTCACATTAAAGGTGGGAAAAGTTTTGGAATTATTTATTGTGGTTTCATTTTTTTATATCACAAAAACCTGGCATTTTACCAGGGGTGTGTACATTTTTTATATCCACTGTACCAAAAGAAAAAAGTATGACCATTGAAGCACCATTGAGCAACCAACATTTTCTGCTGGAATATGCTATGGAGGACAGAGCAAAATAAAAGAAAAAACAAGTACATGCTGCAAAAAATAAACAGAAATGTTCCTGATTTTTCCTTGTATTTCTGTGCTGTCCCTCCTTAAATCTTGGCAGACCTCTCAATTTTCCAGATCTTTGCAGAATATCTTTATTTTTGCCTCATAGTTTTGGTCTTTTCCCACATAGAACAATTTAGTTTTCTAGGAAGCCACTGGGGATTGAAATAATTAAATAATGGCAGGCATTTCAGATTTAGCCTTCATATCTTTCAGAAAATACACACTAACAAAAACCTCTCCTTCAAGCAACTTTCTAAATTATAGGAGCAATAAGATCTATGACTATTTTGGAAATTTGTCACACCCACATTATGTTGCACTTTCTGACAGGTTTCTAGCATTAACACTAGGTTGGCAGAAATAGGACCCCCCCCCAGAAAAAAAAAAACAACAACAACAGCTGTGATTCTTTTTCCTCTGTTGCTTCTCTTGAAAAGCACTGATGTACTGAAGTACTGTGCAAGTATGGGACCGTAACTCTCATATGTATGCATGAAAATGTGGAAGAACAGGAAACAAGGTAGAAGAATACTACAGCCAATGGCAGCTCATGATCTTGGATTGCAGGACTGCAGCCCCCCCCCCCAAGCTGTAAACCAAATACCCAGCTGTAATCAAAAAATAAGGAAACTTGAATCCAGACTGCTGTTTAACCAGTCCAGATTCAGAAAGAAGGCAGCAGGCTACAGATGCCCCAGAAGTCTATGTGGTTAGAACTGCATGCGTGACATTCCAGCACCAGGAAACTTGACATTTTTGGGGAACTGTACAGGTTTGTTGAAGAAGGGAGGATTTATTCTAGCTGGCTGCTGCCTGGCTTATTATTCCACAAGCTGATGCAGACAAGACTTATTCCAGTAAGGGAGGAACGAACGAGACCCTGATTTCAGAGAGGTATAAGGGGGACCCTGATTTCACAAAGGTGTGTGTGTGTGTGTGTGTGTGTGTGTGTGTGTGTGTGTGTGTGTGTGTGTGTGTGTGTGTAATGCCCCAGGTAACTATTACTGGTGGCTAGAGAGTAACTCAGGCTCAAACCCTCAACCTTAGCTACATGTAGCAAAAGCCTGAATTCCCTACCCACCACCATTTGTTAAAAGCATTTAGATTTCTGTTGTGTTCCTCATAAAAATCTGTGGCTTTCTGCATTTTGAATTCACTAAATAATGACAGACATTTCAATTTCAGACTTCATATTCTTCAGAAAGTACATGGTAACTCAAAACATTTTATTCTAGCAATTTTCTAAGTTTATAAGATCAATATTTGAAATGTGTCCCTATTTTTTGGGCCTGTATTCCCCCATTATTTGCTTTGTGCAGGTTTTTTGTGCTAAGAGGTTGAGAGCTATGCTGACAACTGAATTCACTGAATATGTTTGGGGGCTGTATTCTCCCATTATTGGCTTTGTCTAGGTGTTTTGTGCTAAGACATTGAGAGCTATGGTAAGAACTGAATTCATTAAATGATAGTCATTTAAGTTTCAGACTTCCTGTCTTTCAAGGAACAGCTGATTTGGCATAGTGGTATGTTGCTCTGACTGTAATGCATAGGGTCCTGGGTCCAACACTTGGCAGTGAAATGCATGGCAGTAGTACAGCATTTTATTCTAGCAAATTTCCAAGGTTATACAAGCAATGTTTAAAATGTGCCCCTAGTTTTGGGGCTTTTGCCCCCCCCCCAATAAAATTTGGCTTTTTCCAGATTTCTTGTGCTCATGTGCTGCAAAGTTGAGAGATACAGTTGAGTATCGAGTAGATTTTATAAGGAGCTAATAGCTTCAGGGGAACAGAAGTTTACTGCTGCTTATGCTGAGTGGGTTTGCATTGTTAATAGCACAACAGATTGTGTACTTCCTTTTGATCAGAATGTTGTGGGTTCTACTCCCACACTATGTAGATGCATTGCTGATACTCTGTTGTACTTTTAAAGGAGGTGGATGCTGCAGTGCTGAGAATGTCCTTTTGGCAGAGATACCTAGTAACTATCAACTTATTATCAGTTTGCCATCCATTCCCTATTGCAATATTACTAGCTTATCATTTTTTAATGTAACATGGGAAATTTATTCCTCAAGGGCAACAGGTACTTTATTTGTAGATGAAACAATGAAATCTAAAATTGTTTGCTAGCAGCAACCTCTTCATTAGTTGCAGATCTCATTAATGTGGAATTATTTAGATGACTTTTACGTCTGCAGAGATTGTACATATTTACTGATACTAGTAGATTGTACAAGTTTGAGTAGACTTTTATGATGGAAATGTTCTGAATTGGGCAGTTTTATCATTATTGATGCATGCATTTTGTTTTATTGTTTACTGGAAAAATGTTCAAAACAATACATTTAAAATGCCCTCTAACAATTGTACTGTATTATACAAGGAGTATAATTTAATACATTCAGGAAGGTGTATCAAAGAACACATGTATGTTTCATGTGCAAGGGGCCTATGATTTGAAACTAGCCCATAATTAATCTTCATCTGCCACTGGCCAGTGTATTTTCTTTGAATTTGGGTTTCAATGCTGATGTCGACTAGTGTTTGTGCTGTAAAATGTAAAATAAAACTTTTAAATGAAATACAAATCATCATAGAAGTAAAGCAGTATGCCCATTACAGTGTTTATGGCAAATGGGGTGAAATAGCCAAGTAATGGGGCATTCAAATGGCTGCAGGGGGGAGGCCCCATTCGACCATGATTTTGTGAGAGTGGGAGGGGCGGCAAACTCAAAGACAGCCCTGGCTGAACTATACCTCTCCCCTGTCCATATTTTTGCAGAATGAGTAGATTTTTCCTTCTTATTTTTGGTTTGTTCCTCATAAAATTTGTGGTTTTCTGGCAAATCATTTAGGAATGAAGTCACTAAATAATGACAGACATTGAGTTTCAGACTTCATACCCTTCAGAAAAATGCATGCTAAAGCAAGACATGCTATTCTTCCAACTAAGTTTATGCAAGAGCAATTTTTAGTACTGTCTGTATGTTTCCCCAGTATATTTGGCCTTGTCTAGATTTCCTGCATTAAGAGGTTGAGAGGTATGCGCAAATAAATCGCTTTATAGAATTAGGTATATCCAAACCTCTCAAATGTCCCTGACTTTGGCTCAAAATGTTGCTCTCCCCCTAATAATCCCTCCGCAGAATGGCAATTTTGGAAGAAAATGTGGAGGGTTTATAATTGATAAATAATTGTAATGACCAGAGTTATAGATTTCTTTTATTTCAGAAATGTATGTAGATTCTCTTATTTTGTCAGCTGCTCAACTTAACAGTACTAATATTAAAAAAGTGTCCCTTCTTTGACAGGTTCCCAGCTGTATTGTGTGGCTATTTTATATTTTTGCATCACATTTTTGGCCCATTTTCATAAAATTGTGGTTTTCTGGCAAATTAGTGGCAAATCATTAAAGATTGAAGTTAGAAAATAATGACAGACATTTGAGTTTTAGATGTCAGACCCTTCAGAAACTTCATACTAATGCAAAACCTACTATTCTATTATCTTTCTAAGTTTATAAGAGCAATATTTAAAAAGTGTCCTTATTTTGCCCTTTGTCCCACTTCTATTTATGGCTTTAACTGGATTTCTTGCTCTGAGGTTGAGTGGCATGACAAATGTGTCAGGGCCATCACCATCAGCCAGAGACATTTCAAATTGTAACGTACTTGTTGCAGCCCTCTCCCCCATGTAGTAATTCTGGATGTGTCCAAGCAAGGCAAGGAGCAGTTATGCAGTGTGTGTGCAGAGTATCCCCCCATCCAAGGTAGACACAAGTACTACAGTGGCTTTATATCTGTCCTTGATTTTGCAGAATGTTCTGGTTTTCTGTCATATGCACAAACATATTTCCACATGGTAGTTTTTTGGGGAGATGAGGGATCAGACATGGGCTCCAGTCAGCTAAGTGTATGACATACCTCTCAACCTGGTAGCATACAAAATCTGGACAAAGGCCCATGAGAAATAGATACAAATCTGTATGTTGATTAACATAAAATGTGCATACATAATTATGTAGCCCCACCCACTCTGATGGAATTGTGGGATATCAACTTTTAAACAAACTGTAGAACAAGCAAGTGGTGAAACAGCTAGAGCTCTAAAAGTTATCTTCAATGTCTTTATTAACAGTGCACTAATATGCAAATTACTTGCTGTCAAAAAGATGGAAATCTCTCTGGAACTTGACATGTGTGCTACTACTTGTCTCTCCAGGCAGATTCAACTTTCAGCTACCTTTAAAATGTGATGAGACCATTGACTGGAAAATTATGAGTCTCTGGAAAATGCATTTAATCATTATTAAACAGTTCACCACCTTGCACTTTCAGCTGATGAGCATGGTTAAAATGTTCAGTTCTCAAAAGAATCTGTACTTATGAGGCATAAAAATAAAGCGATAATAGCCCAGCCTGCATTTCTTTGCCAGGACTCAATGTTCTTTGCCTTGTTTGGCTATGTCACTTAAATATTAGTGTTACACGTTTACCAAATGTTTTCATCGGGATTCGGGAGTTACATACTAACAAAAAAAGATAGTCACTTGACAACGGTAATGTAAAGCCATGTCTGTCATGCATGCATACACTTGTCAGAGCAAGCAAAGCCAGCAAACTAAACCAAAATAATCAGTCTTGTAATACAGCTACAGTTTTAACATGATAGCTGGAATGCAAACATGCAACTGCAACACACGAGTCATATCAGTATAAAAGCAAAAGTATACAAAATCTGATTACCACAAGCTTTCTCCCTCTCAGTATACCATCAAATCTATGTGCAAAACATCCAAGCTGAAAACAATATTATTAAACATTCTTGTGATTCTCTTACTCATGACTCTTACAATATTAACTAATTATCAAAAACCTCTTCCTTACCAATACATCCATTCGTCATTTCACCAGTCACTCAGTCAATACATTCATGTGCTTAGAATCCTCTCCCCCCAAAACATAGCGATAATAAACCACAGCTATTACATCTTACAAGTAGCTATATGTAAAGAAAACAACTCAATGAAAATAAGTAACTTAACTGACCATCTAATATTTTCTCTACTTCAGCAATTCTCATGAGCTGCAATTGACAACACTAACTGTGGAAGCATGTTAACCCAGTCCTGTTCTATTTATTTTGACTCAAATAGCAATCAAAATCCGCACTTATAACTTTATGAGTCTATGACCCAAAATAATTTATCTTCTTTACATCTCTTTATTTGTATTTTACCTGCTGCCGGAGGTGGGGAGCGTTAGCAGGTAACCCTTTGTAGTATAGTTGCATTACACACCTATGTGCCATTCCCACTTATGTGTTATTGTATGCAAATTTATAATACAAAATGCAAATAGCCTCACATTTAAGTATGTCTAGTATAATTTACTGCATAATCACACCATATTACACCTGCTGTAGAAATGCTTGTTAAACCATAAAAAAAGTATGAATAGTACAGTTATGAAACAGCACTGTAATGTTCAAAGACAAGAATAAAACTTCTATATGTCATGATGAGTCTACGACTCCAAACAATGTATTTTCTTTATGTCTATTTTTATTTACCTGCTGGAGGTGGAGGACGAGCCAGGGGAAGAAGTAGTAGAAATATACTTCTTCATGATGACCGACTTGAGATTTGACTGTTGACCACTGCACAGCTCTGGGTCTGACTGAGACTGCTCTGATGCTTGGGGACAGAGACAGGGTTGCTTCCTGCCTGGCTAAGTTCTAAAAATCTAAACTAAATAAATATTAGCAGAGCTGCAGACTGCAATGGAATTTAAAACAAAAAACACACACTGTATGGGTCTGTCACTCTGACAAACTCTGAGACTTTACTTCAAACTGCCTGGATCTGATTCCAGATTCGAACAGCTGAACTGCTGGCTGCTGCAGGCAGAGTGCAAGACATGACTCACTCAAGTGTGTATGAAGTGCACATGTTCATAGGTTCATTTAGTTAGGTATTTAGCCATGCCCTTAGGCTATTATTTTGTAGCCATTTTTTCCTTTACCCTTATATATAGTATTTTGCGCATTATCCCCATTATTGCTCTGTGCCTCTGTTGATTTATATATTTGAGTATATGACATTGAGGTAATCCCTTCTCTATAATTCTCATTCATTCAGCTCCAAGGAGCATGTCTCACCTCACATATACGGGATTTTATTCCACAGCATAGGATTAGCACGCCCCCTAGAATAGATCTCCCCGTTCTTAGCTATTAATAGCCGGAGGTTTAAGTCTGACCTGACCGGATCCTGGCGGGATTAGATTTTTTATTGAAGATTATTCATCAGCATATTCATCAAATCTGGGTTTGGTATTGAGCAGCTGCTGCTCTGGACTGACTGAAGAGAGGAGGCTGAGCTCTGAATAGAGCTGGAGTTCTTCAGGCAGCCAGCATAGAGACAGTTGTTTGAGACCTTTATCCTTTTTCAGCTGCTGCAAGTGTCTCAGCTGGCTGCAAGTGTCGGGTCAGATACATTCCGAATGGGGTCATTGCTCAATCATTGGTCTGATGGTGAGTATGTATGGGACTATTGATCCTCCTGAGAGAAGGAGAGAATGATAAATAAGAGGCAAATGGTAAGACTACCTAACCTACACTTGGCTAGCTACATGGGTGAATGACGAGACCTCAGGGTCCTGGTGGGTCCCTCCCTCTTAATAGTCTTTGTGTGTGCTCAGTTGATTGCCACCTATTTGTAAGTAACCTTGTTTTTTGTTTTTTATGACTATGCATTTTTTTTTTTTTAACTTTAGGCCATGGCTCTGGCACCAGTTATCTGTTTCTGTGAGACCCTTCTGAAGGAGGATGTCATCTGATGTGTTTTCTACTATATACTTCCAGTTTGCAGTCATCTGCAAACTTTGTCAGCCATAACCCTCCTGTGTTTGCTTGTACTTCGGAAAAGTAGATGCCAAACAAGAGTGGGCCCATGTGTGAGAGAAGTCTAGTATAAACATAAACAAACCACTCCAAGTCTCCTATCAACCTAAGGAATTAGTTTCTCACCAGAAAACTTTATCTAAGGGGCATATGCTGTTTTTAATCCCAGCAATTAACTTATTGTACCTGTGAAAATGCTAATGTGAAACCAAAGGTCTGTATTTAAAAATGTGCCAGGTTTCTGTTTAAATTAAAGCTATTCACCTGCATTTCTTTATCATGCCTGTATGTATGATGTTTACAGCTTGGATCCCAAGTACACTTCCATTCTAGCATCATTCCCTATACACCAGCAGATGTAGATGGCAGTGAATGACAACATTTACTTAATACAATTACACTCCAATCACTATCAGAACTTGGCTTGTCCTCCGACTCAGCCCTCATCCGAATTCCGACAGGATGGCAGGCTGGTCACAAAGCTGACGTCATCGGGCACACCCCTGCATGTGATGACATCAGCAAAAAAAAAGGGCAGAAAAACATTCAAAAAAAAGTTGGGGAATTTGGGAATTAAGGGGCCCACTCAGAAATTCATGGCACCCCATTATTTGGACCTTTAAACTGGTAAATACAGAGGAATTTGGTGAGTTTGAGAGGTATGGCGTATGAGCATGCCCAGTGTGACTGTTAATACTTACAAGGTGACTCCAGGTCAGACTTACCTGTACTCCCGTCTGGGATTGTGTGTGCTGCAGACAATTGGCTGCTGCACCTGCTTCAGCACTCCAGCACCTCCATGACATTTTGTCCAAGGCATTCCCTGGCTGCGTGCTGAATGAAATATATGTCTCATACCTATCAACTGTACAGATTGTAATAGAATGTACAGAGTTTTTGCATCATGTGTATGTTACGTTGTACATAGCATTGTGATTTTCTGGTACATTACTGGCAAAGCATTATAGACTGATGTTAGGAAATCCTGACAGAAATTTGATTTGCTGACTCCATACGTGTCAGAAAACCCATGCTAATGCTTGACCTGTTATTCTATGAACTTTCTACATTTGTCTGGCCATTAGTTAATCCTTCTCCTTATATTTGGGCCTTTGTCACACTACTGCGCATGGCTTTGTCCAGATTTCCTGCTCTAAGCTGTTGTAGGTATGATGTGTCTGGCATACATGGTGTAACACCACACAGAGGGTGACAGTCTACATACCTCTCACTGTACATGTTTTTGCAGGATGTCCAGCATTCCACCTCATATGTCTGCTCTGTTCCTCATGCAGTTGTGTTTTTCTGGTAATATGCTACTAAATGCAGTCCACTTGGTTGTTGTAAGTACTGACACAGTTAAGTGATGGCCTTTACATCCTGCTGCTGATCTGACCTGTTGCAACCTGCTGTTGTACTAGCCACCTACTACTAGGTGACCCAGTCCCCTATTGCCTCTGGCTTTGTCCAGCTTTCTTACAGTAACAGGTTGTGGTATATTGACTGTCTGTGGGACTACTACCATATGAGTACCTCACATTCAAAAATTGTAGGTGCAGCCAGCTTTGAACCATCAACCCATCAGCCAGCCTACTGTACTTATCCCACTGAGCCACACCAGGCACCAAAAAGTGATGTTTATTTCCTCAGAATATCAACAGCAGACAGACATACACTGTGACCCATACTATGAACCCTGCATTTTGTGGAAAATAGTACATGTGGCCAGGTTCTTTGTGACAGGCCTGGGATTGTGTGGTCAGCTGATATACCCTTGCAAACATATGTTGTTGCAGTTGTATGGAAACACTGATGTGTTGGGAATAGGAGACTCTGGCATTTACAGTTGTGTGTCTAACTTATCAATCCGCTGTATAGCATTTCCCTTGCATACTGCAGTGGGTTATTCAGCCATGTGGCCTAATTCTTATTATGGCACACTCAGTGTTGGACAGAGTACCTATTGTCCCACATAGCTGTTACTTCTCTGCAAGTAGCCCAGCAACCCACTCTATTCTTTTGCACACATGCAGGAGGTCCATACATATGTTACCACAGTGTAGTGTCCCGTACATTTGTTGAAAAGGAGAGTGACTTACCTTGTGAATGCAGCGGCTGAGAGACCTGTATTTCAGGGCTGACTCTGTCTGATGCACACAGTGCACAGCCAATGCATGTTAAGGTACAGGTTGTATGGTGTGGATGGCATCATTTTTACTATGTATGCAAGTTGGAGTGAGGTGTCAGTACCTAGGACCCTAGGTTGTCATTGCATGTGCTATGAGTTGCCTCTTTGCCAAGGCCAGGGCATACTGGGCATGCCTATGTCTGCTTACAGGGACAGCCTCAGGGGATTCCTCCTCCGAGTCCCCCTTTGGGTGTGGCTGTGTGGACCTAGGCACTGATGGGGGGATGTTTTTCCCTTCCCTGTGATGATCCTGCAGCAGCTGTTAATGCAAGATCATATTGTGTAGCATGGCACATACTGTGAACATCTGTGCTCATGTGGCTGGAGAGTACTGCAGGGCTCCACCAGATATATCGAGGCACTGGAACCATGACTTGAGCAGCCCAAACATATGCTCTATGATGTTCCTAGTTTGTGCATGTGCCTCATTATGGCATTCCTCTGTGGGTGTGTGTGCATTTCTGATTGGTGTCATCATCCACGGTTCCAGTGCACAGCCAGCATCCCGCAGTAGATGGCCATGTGGGATGTCCCCCCTAGCAAACATCTGGTACAGCTGTGATGCAAGCAAGATATTGAAGTTGTGATAACTGCCAGGTCTGCCGGCACACGCATTCATGATAATGCTGTGGGCATTGCACACAACCTGGCAGTTGATGGACTGATATCCCTTGTGGTTGACATAGATCCTACCCTACTCACCGGGTGGTGCTTTGATGTGTACATGAGTGCAGTCTATGGCACGCAGTACCTCAGGGTAGTGTGCTACAAGGTAGAAGAGATGCATACTGCTGGCCTTCTCCTCATGGGTGTGGGGTAAATAAATGTGCTCACTGGCATGTGGTAGCATGGCATCCAGGAAGTGGTGGAGTACCTTGGATGCTGATGCCTGTCAGACCCCCATCATGTCCCCAGTTGGTCTTTGAAAAGTACCTGTAGCTAGTATCCTAAGGACTAGACATACCTTTGTTTCCACTGGGATGGGTTCCTCTTTGTTGGGTCTGGGTCTGAGTTGAGGGCAACAGAGCTCAGTGAGTTCTTGTGGTATGCCACTGTCCACCCTGTAGTGCTCTACAATCTCCAACTCATGGAGCTCCTGGTAGGTTACCCTGGGCCTGAGCACTCTTCCCCTTGTTATTCTAGGCCTATTGTCAGCAGCAGCATCAACACTGACCTCAGCATCTAGCACATATAGATGTAGCACAGCTGCAGCAATCCCTAGCATTCTCTCAGTTAAAATGCCCAAGTCTGTACTCCAATGGTGCACAGTATGGAGAAAAATAAGACTGTAGGGTGTATGTATACTTTATAGTGCTCTGCTGCAGATGCAGCCTATGTGATTGGCTAACTATGATGCATTCCACCTGCCAAGTACATCATTGAGGGTTTTTACTGGCCTAGGTTTAGTGGAACAGGGGTCATCAGTAATTTATACATTATTGGCTTTCCCAGGCAATTTCCTATCAATTTTTTTTAAACAGCCTTCCCTGCTAAGCAGTGCAGCATTGCACACAAACCCACACCACAGATATAAACAATACTCAACACTCAGTGGACACACCCCCATCAACAGGCACAGTCAGCACAGTGGTGCGCCACACAAACACACTCAAACATGCTCAAATCAGCTAAAACATGTGCCCCAAGATAAAGCTTAGCAGTACTGGACACACCCAACTGCTTACCTGAGAGATGCACCACGCAAACAGGTGCTGCTGGGCTACAATGTGCTTAAATAGATAGTGACACACCACCTTTTGATGTCAGCTAGCTCTAATGTGGCACCAACACCATTCTGGGACTACACAGATTTTATCTGCAGACACAGTAGCCCATTTTTGCTATTCAGTAACCCCAGCTCATTTGCATACAGATCCATGCACACAACCTGGATACTAAACTATTCCAGGAACAGCCTCCTTAGCAATCGCAGATATCTACCATTGTACATACTCCATGTAAGGCCCTATAATGTGTTATTGTCACATATTGATTATTTTCCATTTTTACTCTTTTTAATATATTTTTTTGCATAATGGCATGTTAGCGCACTGCTGCATGCCGACCAAATGTAATATGGGTATTATAAAAAACTTATATTGAATTATTTTGCATTACTTTTTCGACACACAGGGCATAATTTTGCACATGTATATGCCTGCTATGCTATTTCTTACTTTCTAATTGGGCTTTTACAGCCCCTGTTAACTTTTTGTTTTCTTATGCATGGAAATTTTCCGTGTACACTTCGGACACCAATACGGGGTTTGCAGGACTGCCTATTTGCTTGCTAGATCACTCCACCACCCTAATTTGCATGCTTTTCACCTGCTTATGAGGTGATTTGCATGCCATGGACACTTCTGTGTTTGCACGCTTGTGCACGCCCCTCTGCTCTGTTTACTGGATCGCATGGCTGGTTACTTCCATGTAAGTTCTGTGCCACTATGCCTACACAGAAAATCACTCCATGTAAGTGTTATTGAATTCCCCCTATGAAGTATTACAGCAAAAAAAGCTTTGTATTATTTTAGTATGTAATTACTGCTACATAAAACAAAAGAACAGTGAAAATGTAGTTATTATTAGATATAACAAGCAGTGCCATATAATACAATATCACATTTTGCTTATTTCGTCATTGATGTTTCAGTCTTACTAGTGTGCACACATGAAAATAACTGATGACAAACTGGAGGAAGCCAGATTATATATATATATATATATATATATATATATATATATATATATATATATATATATATATATATATATATATATATATATATATATATATATATATATATATATCTAAAACACATAAACGGCATTGGGAAGCAGTAATAAAGAATCACATAACCCTTAACTCTTATACAAAAAATAATAAAAATGGAGAGCAAGAAATTTAGAACATGCTTTAGTAATGCATTAACTAGATCACCATGTTTTCGGGCGTACACCACGATTTCATCAGATAATACATTTATCAACCTATTAAATGCACAATCCAATAAAATAATTAATCAATCAAATTGTAATTAAAAAAACACCGTATAGATATAGATTATATAGATAGATACATGTATGTATATGTGTAGGTGTGCATTTATCTTTTTATATAGATATGTACATACATATGTTTAGCCAGATATAAATGTGTGTTTGCATATATGACATTATGAGAAGTATAAGTAAATTACAAGTGCTGCAATGTGCATTAGATAAGGTGCTCTACACATTAAGCTTCACAATGAACATAATATATCCAAACTGCAGTGTGTGACATGAAATGTTCACACCTGTAACAAAGGTGAATAATAGCGTAGAATAGCAACATTACTTCTTATAACAAATTTACCACACATTAGGCATACATGGGCAAGAATAATCAAGCTGGTCACTGCTTTAAGTAACATCTTTAGTGGGATTAGAACATGAAACGTAAGCAACTGCACGCAGTTATAGTGCCTGCAGCAGCACTCCTCAATTATAATACATCAGATACCCACTACACATCTTTTAAAATAGTCATTTGTGATGTCAGTATTCTCAGAAAGGAGGTGCATGTTACCATGCAATACTGTCATTTATTCCTAACTAATTTTTATATTACATTAATCACATGACTAATAGTTAACATTTAATTATGAGTACACATATCTATATTTTGACCAAGTAGTCAGGGATCTGTGAATATATGTAGACAGTAATCTGGCTTCTGACCAACATGTGCCCAAGGTAGTAAAAAAATGATTCTGTATCATCCAACATATAAGTAAGGGCATGGCATCCAGGTGTAAGAAAGTCATAGTGGCACTTTATTCGGTCCTTATCAGACCCATCATTGAGTATAATGCCTCCTTTGGCAAGTACCTGACCAGACATATGCAACGGTTGAAATGCCCAAAAAGGTTACTTACCAAGAAAATCCAGGGTACAAAGGCATTCCCCTGTATGGATCATCTTAAAGCCCTGTCTCTATACTCTGTCTCCTACAGGTTTCTGAAAAGCTATCTATGCCTGGCATACAAGGCATCCTGAAATCCAGTTCTGATTAACCATTTGTACATCTACAAAAGGAACAGCAAAAGACCCGCTAGATCCAAGGATATAAATTTTGCTTGTTACATAAATAAGACATGTTGGTGAGACAGATCATCTCAGAGGAACCCCATGCTCTCGAACAGGCTCCCTATCCATGTGAAGCTGAGAACATCTCTAATCCTATTTAAGCATAACCTTGACCAATAAATAAGAAATTGGAAATTCACCATGGGTCTGGCCCCCATGTCTCTGACTGACAGAGGCAGACTGTAATGTCCAAACTATCATGCCTCTCACGCATAATCTCTAGGAACTTCCTAACTAACATACTCTGACCTAATAAATGACCATGACATATAGGGACACAAGTGGGTTGGATTGCATAGCTAGGCTTATAAAGGCCCTGATGGTCATTATCCTAATATATCTATATATATATATATATATATATATATATATATATATATATATATATATATATACACAAGTCATATCCATGTGTAACTGAAACATAAGTACATCATTGCACACATATATCGTATTACAGAATATTCAGGAAACTCTGCAGGCAATGATGAATTGTACATTTAACCACTGTATAAAACAAACGTGTCAGCACATCAAGCTTACGTTTCACAGTTTGCAAGAAAATATTTGTCTGCACTTGAAACTCATAACAAATAGCCGTTAAAGGAATTAGTGTACAACTTTGAGATTCAAACCTACGCACTTAAAGTAGATAGAAGTGGAGTCAATGCAAGGATTACAGATTCAAAGTTTTGTACTTGCAAGTGCAGACAAATGTTTGCTTGACTGAAATATTTACTTTTCTGTGTCTGCATTTATATATTTGCTTACCTCTGGCTGAATCTTTGTTTTTCTCCCACGTTCCCACCCATATGCTGTTGTGTTCTTAAAGTTTGCGGCTTTTGCTGTTCCCAACCCTACTGTAAATTTGATGTGGGACACTCATCCCAGCCCCATCTCATTAGCTCATTCTACCTAATGCAGATATAATTTGGGAAGGCCAAATCCCTTAGTTCCATAACCTTGAATTATCTTCTATTCCTCCTGTGATGCCCGTGCCCTTGCCCAGCAATCAAGGACCCTCAAGCCTTACCACTAATACCAGTGAGGGGCGTCTCATATAGGAGGAAAGGATAACAAATGCACACAGTAAAGTGGAATTTCCCTTAAGAGCACACAAGAGATCACAGTCAGTCCAGGGCTGGTCACTCCCTTGCTCTCCAGGTCCCTAATAAATTTCCCCACTGGCACAGCTATGGGGTCCATATCTCAGCCTAGTGGGCAAGCTAAAACCTCCAGCACTCTCTCTGTCCAACCAGTGTGTCATGCCCTGTCCAAGTAGCTCACACACACATACACACACACACACACACACACACACACACACACACACACACACACACACACACACACTTTGAGAAGAGTTTATACAACCACACAGACACTCCTGGGGAAGGCTTGCACATGTTCTCCAGCTGTGCCCCTTATTCCCAGACAATATCGATGTCTGTGCTGTGACAGAAACCTGGTTCAAGGCTCCTGAGAGCACCCCAGCACTAACAGGTTTCACCTCATATCATACGCCCGGCCCCAAAACTGACAACACACAAAAGAAAGGGGGGTGTCCATATTCATAAAGGACACCCACACCTCAAGGTTGGTGGCAACGCACGATGCATCGGAGACCATCCAGGTGCAATTAACCATAGGCAAGACTGCTCTGCAATTTGTAGCATGTTACAGGCCACCCTCTCAAACTCAGGAACCTCACATGGCCTTCCTGAAAACATTGAAACACCATCATACTAGGTGACTTCAACTACCCTAATATAGACTGGGAACACTACCAAGCCTAACACTCTAACCCAAAGATTCCTGGAGTTCATAAACTCAAATGCCATGGAACAACTAGTCACCATCCCCACAAGAGGTGAAAACATACTTGATCTCATCATCACGAACATGGGATCAAAATGTTCAACACCGAAGTATACCCTCACTGGTGAGATCAGATCATAAACTAATCTCGCTGGAGGTCCTCATCCTGCCCCCACCTGAAACAAAAAGACCACAGTGAAAACTAGTGTGGTCTCCTTTAAGGCACCTGAACCAGTGGTAAACATTACTCAAACCGCTGAATCACTTACAAATGCCTTCTACCAGCACCTACAGGACTGCATGGATCAGGCAATCCCAAACAAAACTACCAAAGGCAAGCGTCCAGTCTGGTGGACCCCAGCCATAAACAAGCTCTACAACAAAAGGAGGAAGCTACTACAAGATAGAGCAAAATCCTTGAAAGGTAAGACACCTTTGATCATTATAAGTAAAAAACTAAGAGCTCTCATAAAATCATCCAAGGCAAATTTTGAGAGAAAAATCGCCAAGGACTCAAAAGACAATCATAAGGCCTTCTTTAGCTATGTTAGAAACCTAGGAGGAAACTCCCAGATATGCTCAGAATTAGTTCAAAATGTTGTGAAAATTACTGAACCTACACACATTGCTAACATACTGGCTGACAGGTTCAGTGCAAACTTAAAGGAGAGATATCTATTCCAGAGGATTGTAGCCCCCAAACATCTCCAACGCCCAGGTGAGAACTGCCCTCACTAAGGCAAAAACACAGCATCCATGGGACGGATGGTGTCCCTTCATGAACTCAATTAAACCCACAGTTAGGACAGCTGTTTAATCTTAGCCTCACCTCAGGATACGTACCCAAGGAGTGCGCCACGGCGACTGTGGTCCCACTTCATAAGGGCGGTGCCTCCACAGACCCTGGAAATTACATTAGCTTGACAAGCCTTATCTGCAAAGCCATGGAGAGGATCATAATGGAACTCATAAATAAAGACATAGGGAACTTGCAGACTTTGGATCCAACCCAGTTTGGCTTTGTCAAGGCAGATCCTGCCTCTTAAACTTGGTTGACTTTTGAGACAGTCACCAAGGCCATTGATGAGGAAAGGCAGTCCATACAGCCTACCTCGACCTGGCAAAGGCCCAGGTATCATCGAAAAACTCATCAGCTTGAATGTAAACCCATACATCACAAGATGGGTTGCAAACTGGCTAGCGACAGAACCCACAGGGTCAGAGTTGCTGGAGCCATGTCAGACTCAAAGCCTGTCACAAGTGGTGTCCCACAGGGCTCAGTCCTGGGTCCACTCTTGTTCGGCATCTACTTTTCTGAAGTACAAGCAAACACAGGAGGGTTATGGCTGACAAAGTTTGCAGATGACTGCAAACCGCATAGTCGAAAACACATCTGACACAGATATCCTCCAGAAGGGCCTCACAGAAACGGATAACTGGTGCCAGAGCCATGGCCTGAAGTTAATGCATAGTCATACCTTCGGGAAAAACAAGGTTACCCTAGCTACCATATACGTGACAATCCACTGAGCACAGAAAAAGTCATCAGGGATCTGGGGACCCAAGTTGACAGTAGTCTTTCGTTGACACTCATGTTGCTAAAGTAGTTAGGAAAACCTTCTATATCGCCCACCTGATCATGAAGGGATTCACATCTAGATCAGGGAGGTCATCGTCCCCTGTACTCATCACTCATTAGACCTATGATTGAGTACAATGCCCCGCTCGAATGTATCTGACCAGACACCTGATGCAGCTTGAAAGGCCCCAAAAGGTCTCATGTGCTGCCCGAATATGACTGAAAGAACTCCAGCTTTATTCAGTCTCATACCTTGCTCTCAGAGGACCTGTGCCTGACATATAAAGGCCATGTCAAACCCAGATTTGATGAATATGCTTCACCTCAAAAATAGATCCCTCAGACCCAGAAGGCGGGAGACTTAAACCTTGACACGGTTATAAATAGAACGGGACAGATTCATCACCCAGAGACTCCTATGCTGTGGAACAAATCCCGGTACATGTGAGGCAGAGCACTCGCTGGCCTTGTTCAAGGGGAATCTTGACCAATGGATGGGAGATCGCAGATATACCCCAGGGATTACTTCAGTGTCACTGCTTGACAGAGGCACAGAAAAATGATAGGCATAGTTTTTATTCAAACTAAAGGTGGGGGAAGGCCACACAATAATAACTAGGCTTATATAAATGCCCTTGGGCAGATAGCCAAGTATGAACCTATGAACCTATGAACCTAATATGGTAGTACCAGCTGCCACACACCCACTAATATTTATCAGCTACTCAAAGGCCCTTAAAAGGGTGTCCAGTTATTACTGTGCAATATTATTATCCAATTGATAGTATAGCCCAAGGCTAAAGCTATTGAAGTGGCTTTGTACAATTTTACTAAAGGCATGCAAGCACTCTAAAGAGCTTAAATTATCTCTAAAAAAACAGCCACAGTTGAAAGGGTTCAAAAATATTTAATAACAAATAGTCAAAACACAAGACAATACTTTTACTATACAGTGCTAGTCAAGCGTTTAGAGATCACAGAGAAATACTTAAAATAATTCAGTAGTATAGGTCTGACATCACAGAAAAACACTTAATAATATTTCTGGTTTCTAGCTATTTCTAAGAGAAAACACAAGTCTAAGATAATTTTACTTATAGAGCAAGACAGTGCTGGTGAGTTGGATGGTCAATACAAAAATGCTTAATGCTCTCTTATTCTCTCTGTTTTTAAAATCACATTCCTGGTTCACATTACATCATTCTTCACACTTCCCTGGGTTACATTACATAATTTTTCACACTTCCCTGGGTTCCCAGGCTAACAGAAACTACATTTGCATCCTTCACCTCTGGGCAGAAACCAGAGCAATAAAGGACATTTATGCATGCAAATTCTGGCCATTAACTCTGGCCTTAAAACAATGGGCAGGATGCCCCACTCTAGACTCACTGGCTCCAAGTCCTAACATCAAAGGGTCACAACATGCTTTACTTGGCCAGTAAAGTGTACTGTTGTTACATTTGTTTCCAGTTCCACATGTAACACTATTTTTACCATTGAAGACAACAAACTTGTGGTTTACATTAATATTTACAGATGACAGAAGTTTCTCCAAAATTCTATCTGGCTAGGCTGGCAGCCTTTACCTATCTTCACCCAATCTTCACACCTCCTCTCTTTCCACTTTACTAACAAACAAACAAGAAAAACAAACACGTTATTTAGCTGCTATTACTGTATTTGTGTTTCCTCCTCCTACTCTATTGCTTCATCTTGCTGCTGCTTGTTCTCTAAGGTGCCCATTTGCATATTTTCTGTTCCATTTATTACTGCTTGTTTATAGCCTGTTTAAATTGTAAGTGCTATTCTAAGCCTCCTAGTTTTGGCTTAAGCACTTGGGCTTTAGCCTACCACTTAGCTCTCTCTGGCCTTTCTCCCTCAGATTCTGACAAATATGGATGGACAATTTCCTACATTTTCTCCAGCCAGTCTGGTTGATATGGGCATCCTGAGACAGTGTAGCAACTGCATCATGTACACAGGCAACCATCTACTACTAACACCTAGGAACACAGTCTGCGAGAAATGCAATTACATTAGGAACCTAGAGTCTATGTTCTCTCCCTCACAAGCCAGTATATCTGACACTGAGAAGGTTGTCAGCACAATCATTGCACCTCAAACAACACCCACACCTAAAAAACACACACTTACATATGCAGAGGTCCACAACAAAAACATACCTAAACAAAGGAGACCTCTGAGGCAATCTCACAGCCCTGTACACTAAATATCACACATAGTTCACACATGTGTGTCTCACAGCCGCAAAGGCTTAAGCATAAACCCAACATATTAGTCATAGGAACCTCCATTGTGAGACACACAGATGTGCTGCTCACCAGGCTGGATAAGGAGAAAGTCACAGTTAGGTGTCTGTCAGGGGCCAGAATCTGCCATATCACATATGCACTCAAGTCTCTCAACAACAGGTAGTGTTATGACTATGTCATAGTTCATGTTGGCATGAATGACTTGAGACATACCTCCCTGGACTATATGAAAAGAGACATGATTGAACTTGCTGAATATGTGTCCCAGGTGGGTATGTCCCTAGCCTTAAGCAGCATTCTACCATCATCCAGAATGATGTCTCAGTTCATACAGAAAATTATTGACTTTAACAATTGGCTTAGTTTCTAGTGTCATTCCAGGGGGATCCAGTACCTGACAGCCTGGGAAGATATGATTGACAAACCATGATGCTGGCCTGCATCTGTCTTACTTGGGCTTCAGGCTTCTGGCAAAGGTTCTTGCCTTTCCATAGTGCCTTTTTTAAAAAAAGTGATGAGGTTAAAACTATCAACATAAAAATGTCAATAAAACAAAATTAAAGGTCATGCTGGCAAACGCTAGGAGCCTAAACACAAAACTGCACTCATTTTAATCATTCTTAACCCTGGAAAATGCTGACATATATGCAGTCACAGAAACCTGGTTCAAAGCTGAGGAGAGCACCCAAGCCTTACCTGGTTACTCATTCTATAATACATTCAGACCCCAGACTGTGGGCAGTAAAGCCAAAGAAGGTGTAGTTTCAATATATATTAAAGACATACACACCTCCAGGCTGGTCAAACAGTATGATGCACAGGAGACACTCCAGGTGCAGTTAACTATTGACTAGACCCCTATGCAAATCATAGCTAGCTACTGGCCCCCAAATCTGACTCAAAATGCCCAATCCACCTATCTGGACCTCTTTGAATCTATCAAGATTCAACCTTTCGTCCTGAACCTGGGTGACTTTAACTACCCAAACATAGACTGGAAGAACTACTCATGCCAGAACACAAATGCCCAGAGATTCCTCAATTTTGTCAATGCAAATGCTTTGCAACAGCTAATCAATACCCCTACAAGTGGTGATAATATCTTGGACTTGGTATTAACCAACATGAGTAACTACTGCAGCATCCCTGCAATATCATCCTCCCTGGTAAGATCCGACCATAAAGTGGTCACTTTTGAAGTCACCATCCCCCCCCCCGATCCCCCTCTAGCTAGGGTCAAATAAAAAAACGTCTCCAAAGCTGATTACAGCTTCCTGAGGAATGGTATAAAAAGCTTCACAGCCCCTTCCCCCTCTCTAGGAACTGGCACCAGTATCCAAAACTATACCAAAGCACTATATGAGACTTTATATAGAGGCATGGAATCAGGAATACCTGACAGAACTAAACCATTCTCCATAAGGAAGAGTAAACCTGTCTGGTGGACATCTACAATAAATAAACTGTATAACAGAAGGAAAAAAATTGCTGTCCAGGACCAAGAAGCAGAAGGTGCCCAATTGGAATCAATCTCTCCTTAGCCTGAAAAAGCAAATAAGAGCACTAGTGAAATCCTCCAAAGCAAACTTTGAATCCAAATTGGCCACATCTACTATAGACAATCATAAGGCCTTCTTCACATATGTCTGCAATCTCAAAGGAAGAATCCAGATCTGTTCAGAACTGGTGGTCAAGTACGTCGCATATAAAAATGCCATAAACCCAATAACTTCCAAGGCTGCATCCAACATGAACTCAGGCAGGAACTTGTAGAACCATTAGGCACCCTATTCAACCAAAGCCTGAGTACTGGCTTTGTCCCAGCTGAGTGGGGACAGCCACTGTCATCCCTTTGCACAAAGGTGGAATGTCCACTGATCCAGGAAATTATAGACCCATCAGCCTAACTAGCCTGATCTGCAAGGCCATGGACCAGATTAACATGGACCTCATTAACAAGGACATTGTCAACCTCCAAACACTTGCTTCCACACAGTTTGGCTTCATCAAGGGGAGGTCATGTCTGTTAAATTTGGTCGAATTCTTTGAGACAGTCACCAAAGCCATGGACGAGTGGAAGAACGTGCACACCACCAACCTTGACCTGGCCTATGCTTTTGACACTATTCCCCACTCGGGGCATAATAAATAAACTCTCTAAACTAGGCATCAATCTGTATGTTACCAGATGTGTAGCTAACTGGCTCACTGATAGAACCCACCTAGTCAAAATAGGGGACACCATCTCAAGCAATAGACCCATAACGAGTGACATACCCCAGGGTTTGATCTTGGAGCCTTTGTTATTTGGGATATACTTTTTTGAGGTGCAGGCCAAAACCAGTGGGCTATGGCTGACCAAGTTTTCAGATGACTGCAAGCTGAGTGCTGTCATCAGGTTCCCCTAGTGATGTGGCTATCCTCCAAGAGAGTCTCACCTAAACAAATGACTGGTGCCAGAAACATGGTCTCAAGCTGAATACCAAAAAATGCATCATCATCCCCTTTGGGCAGAGTGATGTCCCCACAAATGATCACATTAATAACAATGTCCTAAGCACACCATCAGTCGTGAGGGATTTTGGCACCCAGGGTGATACCAAACTGACTATTGACCACCATGTTGCTTCCATTGTACAGAAAGCTTTCTACATGGCCCACCTCATAAGTAAGGGTATCTCATCTATTGAGAAGGAGGTCATAGCATCCTTGTATTCTTCCCTTATAAGGCCCACTATTCAGTACAATGCCCCATTTGGCATGTACCTCTCACATTCAGCAGCTGGGGAGACCACAGAGATTCCTCAGCAGGAGAATCCAGGGCCTCAAAAATCTACCATACATGGATAAGCTAAAATCCCTATCCTCATACAGACTCCTCAGAAGTGACCCCTGTCTGGCATACAAGGTGATCTCTGACCCCGCCTTGTTGGGACTGCTGCATATCCACAAGTCGAGCTCCACTAGAGTAACCTGCACACGTGACCTCAACCTGGTCTGTGACATCAAAAGGACTTGTTGCTTGGTCAGATTTGTGTCCCAGAGACTCCCCCATCTGTGGAACAGACTCACTCTCCACATCAAGCAGAGTACCTCTTTAGCCCTTTTTAAGTGCACCCTGGATAACTGGGAAACAGAAAATACATCCTTGGGATTCCACCCATCTCCCTGCTGGACAGGGGCATCAAGTGCTGACTTGTCTAAACATGGGCTAAACTTTTGGCTAGGCTTATAAGGGCCTCAGGGCAAATAGCTTAGTAACTTCTTATGATCCTATGATCCTATGATCCTATGCATTGTGATTACAAGATTTACATAGAGTTCAGCCATGATGACCTGCATTGTTCTTACATTTATTAAATTGATGAAAGAAGTAATGGCTTACAAAAGAATGTCATGACAAGATAAACTTAAGAGTTAATATATGTATGTATTAATCAGTATTCACACATATGTCATTATTATTATTATTATTATTATTATTATTATTATTATTATTATTATTATTATATATACTGTATAAAGTTTTCCAAAAACTTTGTTGACAATGGAGAAATGTGTATGTGACTAAACACAATAGGTGTCATGGCACCACAGCTATGCTAGATGTGTAAAATCTAATATATAAGTTACCAAACCACTATAAATCTTCCATATATGATGGGCAATAGTAAATGAAGTACTGACAAAATTTTATCAAAAAGAGACAAAACTGAAATTCAAACCAGCATGTAAGGAAGCAGCATTTATAGTGCTCTATTACTTAATCAGTTGAGCTAATAGACATTACTGGGTTGCTAGTGTTTTAAAAACACATAAAGGAAAAAGAGAATTAATAGTATATGTGAAGTCCATATTAGTATACAGATAGGTTCATAGCTGTGTACTAGGCTAATGGCCCTGGAACCTTTAAAAGCCTAGCCCATAGGATTACCCTGGCAATGTGCCACTCGACCTTAGTTTCTAGTGCCTCTGTCAAGTAGAGCCACTGCAGTGATCCCCGGGGTGAATTTTATATTTCTCATCCACTCATCAAGATTTCTCTTGAAGAGGGCCAGTGAGGTGCTCTGCTTGACATGTATGGGAAGTCTATTCCATAGCATGGGCAGTCTCTGGGTTATGAACCTGTCCCTCCAGCATGTTCAGTTGATTGTGGTAATGAGGTTGAGGTCTCTGGAGCATGTGATGCAGAGGGATTGGGATTTCTTTGGATGTAGCATTTCTAACAGAGCTGGTCAGACATGGCTTTGTAAGTGAAGCAGAGATTGCCTCTAAGTAGGCAATATGAGACAGAAAATAGTTGGAGTTTTTTGAGTCTGTCCATATAGGACAAATGTTTAAGGCTTAGATTCCTCTTTGTCAGGTACTTTTGCAGCTTCTCCAGTTGTTGCAGGTGTCTAGTGAGGTACATGCCAAATGGGGCATTGTACTTGATGATTGGCCTAATGAGGGAAGAGTAGAGGGAGACAATGACCTCTTTCTTCCTGGATGCAAAACCCTTAGTAATGATATGTGGCACATAGAAGGACTTTCTGACCACAGTGATAATATGGTGGTCAAAAGAGAGGTTGCTGTCAATCTGTGTTCCTAGATCTCTTATAACGCCTTCTGTATTCAGTGGACTACCATTGATGTGGTAATTCAAGGGAACTGGGTTTTTCCCAAGGGGGATGACGACAAATTTTTTGGCATCCAGTTAAGGCCATGGTTCTGGCACCAGTCGTTGGTCTCATTGAGGCCTTATTGTAGGATGTCAGCATCACTTGGGGAGTTAATAATAGCCCCCAACTTGCAATCATCTGTGAACTTTGTCAGTCAGAGTCCCTTCATGTTGACCTAGACTTCAGAGAAGTAGATACCAAACAGGAGAGGAGCCAGGACCGAACTCTGTGGGACCAATCATGACTGGTTGACAGTCTGACTTGGAGTCAGCTACTTTCACACTGTGGGTTTTATCTGTGAGCCATTTTGCAACACACCTAGTGATATAGGGGTTGATGCCTAGCTTAGTGAGTTTTTCTATGATTCCTGAGTGGGGAATGGTATCAAAGGCCTTGACCAGATCAAGGTAGGCTGTATGAGCCAGCTTGCCTTCATCCACAGCTCTGGTGACTGACTCAGAGAAGATGGCCAAGTTGAGCAGGATGATCTACCCTCCACAAAACCAAACTGTGTAGGATCCAGAGTTTGGAGATTCCCTATATCCTTGTTTATTAGGTCCATGATAATGCGTTCCATATCTTTATGTATCAGACTTGTCAGGCTAATGGGGCAATAGTTACTGTGGTTTGTAGTCGCTCCTCCCTTGTGGAGAGGGATTACTGTAGCAGTGCGCCATTCGGTAGGGACAAAGCCTGAGGTGAGGCTGTGATTGAACAGGACACACAGGTGAGGTGCCAATTCACTCTGTAGTTCATGTAGAACACAGCTGGCGATATTGTCAGGTCCCATAGAAGCTGTATTCTTGACTTTGGACAGTGCTGTTTTAACCTGTGCAGCAGTAATACTGGGTGCCTGGCAATCTACTGGTATTGTGAATGGTCCTTTGGGGTGGGAGAGAGGGGTAAAGTTGGCACTGAATCTGTCGGCCAGCATATTGGCATATCTGTTGGCTCGGTATAGGAGGTACCATTATGCAGTAGCTCAGAGCAAATCTGGGTATTGCTGTGGAGATTCTTTACATAACTATAGAAGGCCTTGTGGTTGTCTTTACTATCTGCTGTAATTCTGTTTTCATAGCTAGCTTTAGAGGATTTGATGAGGGATCTCAACCTTTTGTTGAGGCTGATATGGGAGTTTTTCCAGTCGTGAGACTTCACCTTATTCCACATCAGTTTCCTCCTTCTGTTGTAGAGTTTGTTTATGGTAGGGGACCACCAAATTGGCTTCCATTTTTTTTGAGGAGAGCATCTTGATTCTACTGGGTATGGCGAGATTCACGCATTTGTGTACGTGTTCATAAAGTGCATTGGTGTATGATTCGGCGGTCATGCAATTATTCTCCATTTGCATGGGTGCCGTGAAGATAGCCACCTCTGTTTTAGGAGCCCAAAGTTAGCTTTGAAGAAGTTTTTTATGGTGGTTACCTTTGGGGGGGGGGGTGGATTTCCAAGGTGATTAGTTTGTGGTCGGATCTAACCAGGGAGGAGTTGACTATTGGTGTAGAGCGACAGTTGCCCATGTTAGTAATGACCAGGTCAAGGATGTTGCTACCTCTAGTGAGGGTAACAACGAGGTGGTCCAGGGCATTGGAATTAATTAATTCCAGAAAGTGTTGGGCAAGTGTATTGGCACATGAGTAGTTTTCCCAGCTAATGGAGGGGTAGTTGAAGTTGCCCAGTATGAGAGTGTTAGGGTGGACCCTAATATTCTCCAGGGTGATTAGGAACATGGAGTGTGAGTCTTGGGACATGGTTGGGGACCTATAGTAGGCTACAACCTGAATAACTGTCTTACCCAATGTTAGCTGCACCTGAAGTATCTCAGATGCATTATGTTGGGCTACCAGTCTGGAGTTGTGTGCATCCTTTATGAATATGGAAACACCACCACCTTTGGAGCTTCAGTCCAAGTTCTGGGGCCGAAAAGTGTGGAATGAGTTATAGCCTGGTAGTGCAGGGGTGCTTTTTGCTGCCTTGAATCAGGTCTCTGTTATAGCACAAATGTCGATGTTCTCCATTCTAAGGAGTGCTTCGAGCGAGTGCATTTTGAGATTTAGACCTCTACCATTGAGCAGCATGACCCTCAGATTGCATTTGTTTGTAGTTGTTACGGTGGTAACAGGCATTCTCACATAATGTTTACACTGACACATAGTTACAAATAACTTCAGAATGTGTTAACGTGAATATAAACTTTAAAGATTAAAACATATCACTCTTCCATGTCAATTAATATTAGTATGGCAGATATTCACAGAATATGCTTGAAAGACAATGCATCACCTAATACATATGCTTACTACACACGTATATGATACTGTAAGTGTTAAAGTGAGAGTATGTAACTTACTGTAGGCATCAAAAGACTGATGCTGGACCTCTGCAACCCACCACTGAAGATTGTCTGTGTCTCTCTGATGTAGATTATCATAGCAGTAGTGAACCTGCTGGCAAGTCCAGTAGATCCCATTTCATTCATGGTGCTCTCTATCTTGTTCCATATGTCAATCATCACGAAGTTTCTTGGATATGCTTGCATCCTCTACTCATGTCCAGCATAGACAGTGAGCATCTGCATCATCTCCTCCTCTGTCCGGTTTGGCACCAGGACTTGCCGAAGCCTCCTCTCGATTGACATTCTCAGTATGGATGTAGAAGCTTTTTATTGAATGCCTTCCAAAAAATGTTGAGGTCCCACTCAGTTTTCAGGTACCAATGGTATGATAATATGTATCAGTATTACATTTTAAACTTGGTGGATATAGGATGGTAACAGACTACTGGAGGGCATTGGGCATGTGTTACAGTTATTCATGTTTATTGATACTTATGGGGCACTGAGCACTGTACACTTACACCAAGCTATTTGTTAATGTGCCAAGATTCAAGAACTTATACTGACATTTGCTAATGGAGTTCCAAAACACTGACTGCTAATGAACCTTATCAATTATGTATGGCACAAATGTTACTTAAAAGATGTGATGTGGTCTCCACACATATTGCTTATCCATCCTAGATGGTTGCAGACATGCTGATGCAAAGCCTGTATGATTATTTTAATTTCACAGGGTGAAAAAACATCTCTCCTATTTTGGATGGACATCTGAAAGACAAGATGATATGCACATCTTAGATTTTATATAGGGGTTCATATATTGACATTTGAATGTTCAAAGCACATGTTAAATGAATGGCTCACCTCTCATTTAAAGTGCACATCAATGCAAAACAATATATGTCATGTATTTACCATCATTTAGATATATGCAGAAAGAAAATTTAAGACAAATATCCAAATAGCTGATCCATCTACCCTAACATATACAACATACATGTGCACAGCTTTCAATTCATTCCATATGTCTGAGTATGTCATATACACAGAGGTGGGATTTGAACCCATGCTAGTGGATATAATGGCAAGTACATAACCAACCTATCACAACTTCAGTACTACTATAATGGTGTTCCCAAAGTCACATGTGCATCCAACCCCACCTATCATACATCTCAAATGTCCATTTTTTCAGAATATCCAGATTTTTGACCACCGATTATCCAGCGTAGTAAGGAAACCCTTCTGTGTGGCACATCTTATAACTAAAGTCATCACATATAGATCTAAGGATGTTATAATTCCATTATATTCAGCTCTCATAATTGAGTGCAATGCTCCCTTTTGCATGTACCTCATCAGACACCTGTACCATTTGGAACTGCAGGAGGGTCACTCCCTCCAGGGATCTTAACCTAGCCTCTAACATGAACAGGTCATGCTACAGAGATAGATACATCTCCCAGGGAATGCCACAAATTCACTCCTGGGGTGATGCCCATGTCCCTCCTGGACAGAGGAAGTCAGTATTAACTAACATAGACTCTTATCTCTGTGAATGTCACTCTCCTAACCATTGACAATTAGGGCAACTCATGATAAATATGGCTAGACTTGTAAGGGCTCTAGGGTTGTTAGCCTTGTAACCTCCTATGAACCTATGAACCATGTTATCTTTCCTACATAGTGTATAGATAACACTGCCAGTAACATGTATAATATTGTGTGTTTCAATTGCATAGCCCCATCAACACTGGAACAGTAGCACCATATGTCACATAAATGTCTCCATACCCTGTTAGTGTGATCCACAGCTGTGTTGTGCCTCTGCTTCTTGTTATGACTGAGGAATATACTGCCATGTTGTTGTTTTTGTGCCATTTTAACCTAAGGATATAACTTTGTGCAACATGGACTCTGCAACGTCTGGCATGAACAGATACAGTAAGGTTGTTTATATTATTGCTATACTGCAACACTGTTTAGCACACCTGTGATGTGAGATACTAATGTTGGTTTGTTCTCTACACAAGTACATAAGCAGGATGTCCATACCATTTGCCATGTCATCACCATTATGATTAACCCCTTTTTCCCTATTCTATATGGGGTCAGGGTGTCATGTCAACTGTCTCTTTCTCTCTCAATTCAGTGCCACTCTCCTACTTTCTTCAACAGTCATGCCTGACTGTCTCGGGTCTTCTCTCACACAATCCATCTCTTTTCTGAACACTATTGTTTTCTCTTGCCCTTTTGATGACTATCCTAAATCTTCTTCATTGGACTGTCTTGTTTTTCCTGCATATGTGCCCAAACTCCTGTAATCTGTTATCTTTGACCTTTTCTGTCATTGGAACTAATTTGGCTTTTGCTCTGATATCCTCATTTCTTCATTTGTCCCACAGTGTGCATCCTACCACCCATCTCTACCACCTGTAGCTTCCTCAATTGTTCTGCTTTTACTGCTCAGATTTTTGTACCATACATTAGCACTTGTTGCATCACCGTTTTTTACACCTTACTTTTCAGCTTATTTGGCATTCTTCTGTCACTCATTATTCCTGACACCCTGTGTCAGTTAGCTGCAGCCTCTCTGATTCTAGCTTTGAACTCCTCATTCAGACTTCCCTTCTCCTCAACCACCCCTCCAAGATACTTGAAGCTGTTAACTTGTTGGACAATTTTCACTCCTATCTTGCTTCTTATTTTCTTCTGATTTCTCAAATTTTCTACCATTACAACCATCTTATCTTTACTCAGTTTCATCCCATGTGACTTCCGATTTACATTCCATTCCCCTATCATTTGTTGAAGTTCTTGCTCAGAGTCTACCTCCAATGCCACTTTATCTGTGTATAGCAACATTGCTGATTTGTCCCCTCTAACCTGTTTGCTGTGTAATATATCACCAGTATGGGCAGTCAAACTCCCACTGGGAACACATCTTTGATACTGAGCACTGTTCGTACTTGAGTCACTGGGCCCTTGTACATAGCCTGCAGAAATTCCAAGAATGTTTTTGGAACTTCAGATTACTGCAGGGCTGCCCAAATCAGCTTTCTTAGAAACTTTATCATATGTTTACTAAACTGTAGCAATGTCCAGATGGACTCTTTCCATATATTTAGCACTTTCTCAATTATCTGTTTCACTGCAAACATTGAGTCAGTAGTGCTTCATCCTGATCTGAATCTGAGCTGCTCATCCTCCATCTTGCTTTCTACTACCCTGCATACTCATTTATCATTCACCCTCTCCAGAACTTTCCTGCAGTGTGACAGGAGTTTGATACCTTTGCACTGCCCACAGTTGTGGATGTCCCCCTTTCTTCCTGTACATTAACACTCGTATGCTTATCCTCCAGTTATCTAGGATACATCTTTCTCTCCACACTGGATGGGGTCCTCCGCTTCTTTCATCATAGGGTGTGTCTGTGGCAGTACATCATCTGTGGGGTTTTCGTTATTCAGAAGCTGCTGAAGGTACTCCTTCCATCTGCATTTGATTTCCTGTGAACTGATGAGGAGTTTGCTGTTGGCATCCCTTATGAGGACTGTCTGACTATCTTCTTTATCTTTCTGTTTTTGCCTTGCAACCTGATATAGAGTGCCTCTGATGCCTTGTTGTTTGCTATTGCTACTCCTCTCTTAGCCTCTTTGCTAGCCAAAAAGTATCCCTTCTTAGCCTGGTCTTCCTTTTCTATTTCCCACTTTTTCCGGCACTCCTTTTTCTTTTGATGACAATGGACTTCTACATTCCACCATCAGCTTTCCATGTTTCCATACCTGGCACAGCAACAAACCAGTTCTGCAGTCCTTACACATACTGTTTTCAGCTGCTGCCATTCTTCTTCAGTTGCCTCTATTTCCTCTTCTTCCTATGAATATTTCCTTGCATTCCTGTGTTTTCTCTCCAGTCAACTTCCAGGTCTTCAGCCTAGTCTCTTCTGACCTTGGAGACTTCTTTGATCACTGTTTGCAGCTGATTATGGTAACCAGTGGTTTATGGTGAGTCAACAGTTTCACTGTGGATAAATTTGCAATCACTGACTCTACTCCACTGCTCTTTCCTTACTAAGTGGAAGTCTACCTGAGCTGCAGGTTGAACAATCTCGTATGTGATCATGTGAATGTCTCTCCTCCTGAACCATGTGTTGGACACCATCGAGCCATTTGCTACACAGAAACCTAGAATGGACTGTCTTTCTTTATTCCTTTTCCCCCACCCATGTAGACCCATGCAATCCTTGCATCCTGTTCTTTCTGCCTTGATGCATGATTTCATATCACCTATTATCAACACCAATTCATCTTGTCCTGCTTTATCTAGTAGGTCTTGCAACTACTGTCGAAATGCACTCTTTTCGGCACTATCACAACCCTGCTGTGGGGCATAGTTTGACATTATGACTACTGCCCTACCCTTATACTGGTGCCTGATTACCATGAGTCTGTCACTATTTCTGATTACATCCTTCAATGTCTTCTGAAGCCTCTCCCTCACCACAATTCCAACACCATTTCTAGTTTGTCCTCCTCCTGTGTAGTAGACTCTGAAACCCAAGCCAAGAGGCTTTAATGCATTGCCCTTCCACCTTACCTCTTGGATACAGAGAATGTCTGGCCTTTCATCCACTTCCAAGCTGCATGTTGTCAGTCAGCCTACATTGAGTGTACCAATTCTTAGTTCATGTTTGGCAGGTTGATTGGTTTTACATTCAGCTTTCGCTCAGCAGAGATATTTCAGGTAACCTAAACTAGAGAACTGGACACAGGCCAGCCAGTAACTTATTGACCCAGGGCTGCTGAGCTTTATAACGGGCACACACTGGCTAATAGAGGCACACACATCCCTCCCACCATTAGCATGTCTCCCTGGAGTAGGACAGAGTAGGCCAGGTCCTCAGCCTACTTATCACCAGCAAACATCCATGCCCATTTTGTGACATTAGTCAACAGGACTGAATCACCAAGAGCCAATATTTACATTGTCAAGTAGCTAGCCCTGACATGGTATATAGTCGGTGATGCATGTTCGCCCATTCTGAGGATACCGTGCACCCCAGTTGAAGCCTCAAAGCATCTGGTCTATACTATTCTTCCCCTATAGGGCACCATCTAGAGTATGTGCTGGTGTCCACAGCTCCATTCTTCAGTGAGTTTGAGATGGAAACCCTCACATAAGTGCCTCCATGTAGTGTTTGTGTGATCCATAGCTGTTGTCTGCCTCTGCTTCCTGTTGTGACTGAGGAGTATACTCCCTTGTTGTTTGTATGGCATTTTGAAATACAGGTTCCACTTTAAATTGTTTACATATGTTCCTCAATCAGTGAAGATGTGCCTGGTAAGTCAGTCTGTATGTTTGTTACATTTCAATATTGTTAATTATATCTGTTATCTTCATGAGTAATGTGGTATTGTTCACCTGCATAGGACACCTGCGATCTACAGGACATTGTCACCCACCTGGTATGTGTATACATTGTTTGCTGTGTGCTATACACCAGGTTGAATGCTACAAGATGCCAAATATTTGCTTACTACTGAGTTGTGTATGTTTTCTTTTCAAATGACAGTAGCATGCCAACCCTCACTGCCAACAGTGGAGTCAGAGGAGGACATATCAGGTAGTGTTTCGGTGCTGTATTCAGATTTTCTGTCATACTAGCTTGATATGCAAATGACATGGCATATATCTGGTTTATATGGTCTTCCACCACCCACAGACACTCAGAAATGGGAAGCCTATATCATCTTAAACATTGAAGTTATATAGCTGTACAAAATATCAGTCTTATGCTGCCTCATTTGACGTCTATGAATGTATATGACATGTATCATCTGTATCTTTTTGTAGCATTTCCACTACCTGTCTCCTCCAGTAGCCCATTCACTGATCCTGAGGTAGGACGTAATGTGCCTCACTCATATAGTATGACTAATGGCACATGGGATACTGCACTAGGTTAATTGTTTGGACTTACAGGGGACAGAAATGTGGCTCATGGTGTAGCCTCCAATAGGGAGGATCACAAGACTATCCATTCTGATGATGTAGGGTCATCAGATGATGGACATAATGACCCTGACCTTCTATTTCATGAAGATTCTGGTACTGATGGTGACTTTCATGACAGACCAATACCATCTGTCAGACTACATGTGGGAGTGTAGCTGACGTGCATGGATGTAAAGTTTCAAATCACATTTCAGTAGACCTTCATAGGCTATGATACTACCAATGCGCAAAGCTATATGGCAGAGGGCATCCGTTTACTCTTACAGGAACATTAGTGTTCACAATGATGTCATGGCTCTGATCTGCACACACGTGCCCTTGACACTGATCATATGGCTCACCAGCTGCATGTGTTACATGAAGGTTAACAGCGCATACATGGAGAGGTCATAGTGGCATTAGCTACACAACATGACTGTGTGGTATCTGTTGCATGATCTTTTGAAGGTCTTGTTACAGCAGTGCTAGAAGAATGCCATAATACAAACTGGGTGTTACTTGCCCTAACTGTACTGAGCAGATTACTTCCAATAGGGAGAAGCAGACCCTGTCTCATTAGACTCACATATGTCCCTCAGACATCATTGTCTGTGCTGCAATGTACATGCATGTCTGCTGTTAGTCAATCAACACTGAACTCAGCAGTCATATCCAGACAGACACACTGAAGTACTGTTTCTACCCACATTGTGTCCCAAAATGCTACTGTCACCACGTCTAACTCCTCAGTATAGCATTATGGGGCAAGATTTTTCCAGACAAGGCAGGGGCAGTCAGGAATGTGGTGTGAATTGTCAGAGTGGTCTCCCTATACTAGATTAGAGTCATACTGGCAGTTGATCCCATGTGTATCCTGTTGTGTCATTCTGACCCTGTGGCAATAATGACTGTTGTGCTTAACACTGACTAATCCATCTGTAGGTAGTTTATTAAATGTCTGATGCCACAAGGTTACTGTAATCATTTATCTGACTTAAAAGACTACCTTCAAGTTGTGATATGTTGTACATAGTTGCCATTATTATATACCAGTTTAAATATTGATCACAGCAATGTTCTATGTGACAATTTCCATGATTCCATGTTTGCATCTCTTGATAGTTGACATATGGTGAGTATTTTCATGATTAATAGCATGTTATCTTAGTCATCCATCATTGATTGCTACATTACACATTCCTTGTAATCTGTCATTCCTGCATGCACAAGTATGCCTTTGTATGCACACTTGTGTTACTTATGGCATTTTAAAAGTGCTGCAAATGTCTCACCCTCAGCATTGAATGCACTTCTGTGGACAAGCTTCCCTTTGTTATCCTCTTGCTGACATGTACTTCCCATGTTTGCCTTCCCATATCTACTAGATTCCATGTACATTTGTACCTATGTTTCTGTATCCCAAACAATGCTGCATCTTCTATGGCTGATGTGTACTGACTACCATTGATACTCTGCATGATTGAATGTATTCTTACCTCTAATCAACTTGTGTTACAGCAATAACCTGTGCATCGTAGCATTGCCATATGTGTGACATTTTATGTAAGGCATGTGATATGAGACTTGTCTGTGGTATGTTTCAGTTTGGCCAGCCCTTCACATGTTTGTCATCACTCATCCTGCTGTATGCTGTATAGTGTGCTGTACAACACTGTTACACATCACTATGCTATGTGTAATGCATCACTGTTAGTTTACGACCCCTGCATTTAGGTTGCATTTGTGCTGATACATCCTCATATACTGCATGGGCCTAAATTTACTGTGGTACTAGCTATTGTACAGCTACCTTCACATGTTAGGTATCCTACAGTATAATAACACCTTCTGTTGTGCACACCTCCCACATGCCATACATATGCCAGTATAGTCCTCTTTGGTGATGCGCCTTGCAAAGAGAATTCATATGCTTATCTTTCAATTGTAGACATCTGGATGTATTTCTTGCTATGTTGTGTGTATAAGGTATTACAGGTAATCATATGCTTCTGGTATGTTTAATGTTCAATGTTGTCACTTAATGGTTTATTTCCATTAGTCATGTTCTGTGCTGCTATTGTGGGGCAACATTGTATGAGCATCACTGTTTAGTCTGTGTGTTTCTGTACATGTGGCTTGTCATGACTCACAGATGTGTGCCAGTTCTGTGTTGTCTGAGCAAGGACATATGTATGCATCCTCCATCACTCTTGCCTATTTTTTTACATCCTTATGTCTTCCTGATCATCTCCTGTGACAGCTGTTATAGTATCACAACTGATATCTGTGGTTCTTGGGGTAGGTCGCCCATACCTGTGGATGACAGGCGACCATGTTTTGATGTTATCATGTTTTGCAGCATGGCACACATCTGTGATGCCTTGTCTTGTGTGTATTGTAGTGTACCCCCAAAGGTGCCCATACATCTGGATCTTGCTTTCAGCACCACAAACACACTCTCAATGGTGCTTCATGTCACAATGTGTGTTCTGTTGTATGCATCCCTGGCAGGTGTTGATGGGGCTCTGTATAGTGTCATAAGCCAATGCTCCAGTGGATAACTGCAGTCACCTGTTTTTAGGGGGATGAGACAAAATATTTGGTCATCTTGCTTCCTGTTGCAATGTCTGGCTAATGCTTACCATATTGTGGTAATCATGTACTTCCCTAGTAGGAGCCCCACCAGTATTTTACCATGTTGGAATGCAGGTCTCAGAGCACTTTCCCTCCTAATTGCTGCATCATTCATACTACTGGGGTGCGCTGCTATGACACTAGTAGTGAGGCCATCTGCAGAGCACACAATCTGACAACTGAGAGATGGACACTCCTTTCTATTGATGTACCATTTGGCATCAGGTACCAATGGGGTTTTGATTGGGACATGGGTGCAGTCAATTGCACCAAGGACATGGGGGAAGCTGGCAAAGGCACAGCATTGTTTCATGACATTTCTGCAATCTAGGGTTGTTGAGAAGTGAATGTATCCATCCGCCTTGCTACACATCACTGTCAGGAACAGTGCGAGAATGCGACTGGCAGCTGTCTAGGACACTCCTACTGTACCTCCTATATGCTGCTGAAAAGTCCCAGAGGCCAATATACTCAGATTCAGGCAAACTTTTGTTTCTACCAGTACTGCATTACCCTGCAGACTCTGATCGAACCTGTAGAGTGCACATGTCCGAACACAGCCTGCACCAGCTCTCTGTCTAACCTGTATATATCTATTTTTTTTTTCTGTTCAGAATGCTAGCTTAACCATAGTCTGGCTTGGTGCTGCCTTCTGGGACACATTTGCAGACTGTCCATTGTTATGGTTTGCAGTACCCCAGCTTGCTCTAGTTCATTAAATGTTGGTTGCATGTTATTATTTTTTTAGTTAGGTTTGCAATATCAGCAGGATTACATAGGAATTTGTAGAATAAAGTACTGTTAAAAATAGCACCAATGGCTTCCACCAAATGCTTTCAGAAAATTGTCAGCGAAGTCCTTCCTTACATTTAAATTGCGTTTGGTATACCTGTTGTGTTTTGGAATCTGGTAGGCATGCCCAGAGACTGCAATTATCCTATGATGAATACATAATTACTCAGTCTTGTTTTAGTGTCCTTTATGAAATCACATTGGCTGCAGATGCACTGACATCTTCCTTCAGCATGCTGTACTATCCACCACTATCTTCTGGAATCTGGTCCTTAGCCTCATTTTTTTTTCTTTCAGAGAATAAATAAGCTGTTTCTAAGGACTTGTGTTTAAAACTCACACAATAGTACTGCCTGATAATCAGAGAAAATAAATGATAAAGAAGGCACATGACTTGGAATAGAAAAGTGCAAAGAAAAAACAAGAGTTATAATGCTTTGGAAAGGAATGTCAAGCCAAATAGAAGAAGTTATACAAAGCTGTGCAAGCTTCAGTACATGCCATAGTGACAATTCAAAGTAAGAGATACAATTCCAGATTTTCTGTTAAGGCAAGTGGATTCAGAATTGCTTCATTTCAAAGAAGTGATGTTTTCTCTTCAGGGTGGAACATTATTCCAAGTTCCCAAAAATAATAGAAATGAAGATACTGAAATAGCATGTGCCACTAGTGTATTAAATTCTATATTCTCACTACAGAGGATATCTGGCATTCTTGTAACAAACAATGGTCTACAATAAACAAGCCAGGAATTAAAAAAATAATGTGCCTGGGTGAAAAGTGAAGCATATAATGTCCATTTGTCATTCTCCTCAGTAAATTGGGCAATTGAAGAAAACTTTCCAAACAGTGAATAATCTAATGAGAAAGAACTGTAGTAAAAAGTATGAAGACTGTCATCTGGCAGATTCATAATCTAGTATGGCATACACCATTGCAGAGACTAAATGTCTAACCAAATAACTGCTGATGATCAGAAAGACGAAAAGCAGAAATGAGTCTCTTTCCCATTTCTTATGCTAAAACTGCCTGCACAGACTGATTTTATTTATTTATTATTTATTTCACATTTGTTAACTGGGAGAGTCCAACTGGGCAAGCTGTCCTTTTTCTGTGGAGGCCCAAGGAGACTCTACTATAACAATAGATAAATATTACATTGACAAGGAACAAAACAAAATAGAACAGAAAGAATATAAACAAGTACAGACACAACAATGAAAAGGCATGAGAGAATACAAAATAGTAACAAATAAATACACATAATAACTAAAGACAGCTATTGGCACTTTATTCCCCTTACACCCCCCCAATTCCCCAACCACCCTGGACCCTTACATTTATTCCATTTTCACTCCTCCCACAATATACCTACTTCTTAAACACATACATTAAAGTCCCTCTTCCAATGTCTATCCTCTGTCAATTCTTGCTGCAGCCCATTCCTCAGACTTAAAACTTTCTTTACACACATTCTCAACCTACTTTTTTATACACACTTGCACTTACCAACACCTTTATCTGTCCATTCACACACACACACACACACACACACACACACACACACACACACACACTTGTAAATTATAATACATATAGATATTTATATATATAAATTTATCAACATATATTTGCACACACACGCACAAACATAAATACGTACCAATACTACAAAAGCATTGTTTTTTTAAATATTCATATAACTACTTATAGCTACTACATTGGACTACTATCCTTCTCATCAGTTCACATTTTAGGTCTCCTCTCTCATCTATACAGTATTTATTTCTTCACCTTCCTCTGCCCAAAAACTCATATCATACAGCTTTCTGCACACAACCTAACCACTCTGGTTAAACTTTTTATAGACACAAAGTTTAGTACAGGTTTATTGGAACACAATAATAGCCATGAGCAGATCCTAATACGTAGAAGAGACTAGTAGGACTAAAGGTACTCCGCCAATGCTATTTCAAATAAAGAATTTGTGCATGATTTGAGATGGTTAGTGAAGTACAGGAAACATTAAAAGATTTTTTTGGATCACTGAAATAATATAATGTTTTTGATTACCTTAGCTACTTATTGCACATATTTTCATGTTTTTGTCCAAGTCCATAATTTTTAGGGTAATAAGGATTGCCTGATGCTGACTGAGAATATCATCTACCACACAACACAGCTCAACTAATGCCATTTAGTTTTTATTACATGCCAGAAATCTATATAGTTACATGAATCCCTCTCTGTCCCATATAGGTTCATAGGTTCATACTAAGCTAACTGCCCTTGTGAGCCATTTTAAGCCTAGCCAATTATCCCTTGTGAGACTCAAACCCTGCATCTTGTGTTTGTAAGGCAAACACCTTAACCATTAGGCCACCCTCCCAACAAATACCATTCTATGTATATGTCAGTCGATACATTAATATACATATGTATATCTTTCCCTATATCTAAATATCTATATATGTCTACATGTATCTGCCTGCATATATATATATATATATATATATATATATATATATATATATATATATATATACACACACACACATATATGGGTCTACATCATATGACCTAAATTTCATATGATCGAAATTCATTTGACTGAGACCAAATGACCTAAACTTCATTTGACCTAAAACTCATTTCACTGTCAATGAGCACTGACAGTCTGTAGAGCACTGTAAGGTAAGCAAAAGGTATATGCCCTGTTCCCCACTGTAGTGTGACGCTGGAGTTAGAATATATAGTTAGGGGGGGTGTGGGGGGTGCAGCCTCCAACACTGGGGGTGTGGGGGTTGTTGCCCCCCACCTAGTTTGATTATATATTCTGTGGTTTGATTTTATATTGTTCAGTAAAACTGAACTTTTTGGGGGGCTGCACCCCCCACCCCCCTAACTATATATTCTAACTCCAGGGTCGCACTACAGTGAGCAACAGGGTATATACCTTTTAGCTGCCTTACAATGCTCTACAGACTGCAGTGCTCATTGACAGTGAAATGAGTTTTAGGTCAAATGAAATTTACGTCAAATGAATTTTAGGTCATTTGGTCTCAGTCAAATGAATTTCGATCATATGAAATTTAGGTCATATGAAGTAGAACCATATATATATATATATATATATATATATGTGTATATATATATATATATATATATATATATATATACATATATATATATATATATATATATATATATATATATATATATATATATATATATATATATATATATATATATATATATATATATATACACATATACAGTATATATAGACACATACATATGGATAGAGATACGCAGGGATATCATTAGTTTTACATAAATATACATTTCTATACAAATGTATATATAGCTATGCCACTACAGATATATGCACAGACTGGCAGACAGATTAGCCTTAACTATCCCACTGTTGAAAATTATATATTACCCCTACTAAAAATAACTGGGATCATATCATTGATAATTTGAGGGGATCCATGCATAGGATAAAGCATTTAGGAGCTGCCTGTGTCCATTAGTATTACAGAGGGCAGCCCTCAGATAAGTTTTCTGTTTACCATCCATAGATCTAAAATGTGCTTGAAAATGAACAGGGATAAACTTTGTTTTATATGGCTGGGGAGTCTGTTCCACAGCAGTGGTATCTTCTGCAAAATAAACCTTTTCTCCAAATCTGTTTATGTTACAGAAGAAGTTTAGATCTCTAAACTGTGTATTTCTGATGCCATTTGACTTGCTGATGTGTAGTAAATCCATCAGTAATTGGTCAGAGGATGCCTTGTATACCGGACACAGGTAATCTCTTAACAGTCTCTATGATACCGAGTACAGTGACATGGCTTTGAGTTGGTCCATGTTGGACATGTTGGTTAGGTGTTGTATCCTTTTAGTAAGGTATCTCCATCGGTGTTCCTGCTGTTGCATTTGTCTGGACAGATACATGCCAAAGGGGGCATTTTATTCAATGAATGGCCTGATGAGGGCTGAGTAAAGGGGGACAGTGACATCACTAGATCTACACCCAGTCCGTTCATTTATAAGCTATGCAATATAGAGAGACTTTCTTACAACAATAAGCACATATTGATCAAAAGTTAGACCACTGTCCACATAAGTTCCCAAATCCCAAACAACTGGGTCAACTCACAGGGGAATATTGTTATTGTGGTGGCAGCTCCCTGGGGTAGATGACTTCCCAAAGGATACAATAATGCATTTTCTTCCATTTAGTTTCAGACCATAATTTTGACACTACTTATTTATTTCAAACAGACCTTCCTGCAGGATGGCTAAGTGGTACAGTGGTTAGTGCTGTCACCTCACAGAAAGAGGTTCTTTGGGTTGATTCTTGCATGGGGTGCCTTGTGTTTGGAGTCTACACGTCCTCCCTGGGTTAGTGTGGGTTTCCTCCCACATTCCAGAGACATGCATCTAGAGCGTTACTCCTTGTCCTCCACTTAAAATGGGATCTGTCCCACTGTTAAATAAAATAAATTTGGGGATTCAATGGCTGCTCCGAGTTTGTAATAATCTACATCATAATCAGCCAAACTCCTTTAACAGAGGCTCACATCTAATTCAAAAGTCAACTTGCATATCAATACAAGTGTAGACAGAGGTACATGAAATGTCATGCTTAAACTGCACACTGATCACAAATTAACTTTTCACATACAGGACAAGTAGCTAGGCAGGTAATGATCTGCACTTTGGTGTGAATACAAGTGAATTTTATAGGTGTGAAACCAGTTTCTGCTAGCTTTTAGTCAGTTATCATAATGTGCGCAATACAGTCAAACTCTCAAATAAATCTTTGTCTATGCAAACTGCTACCTAGGCTTATATGACACTGCTTGACAATGTGATTTGTTTATTCTGAATAGATTCTGCTATGAGTTAACATAACATTAAATGCCTGCCTCCAATGGTCAGCCTTGGGATTCAAGATTCTGGCCAAGGCTTTTGCCTCCCCCATTGTGACTTTTTTTAGGCAATGTCCCACAGACAAATCTTCCAACATAAAAGATTTGTCAAAATGCAAACTGAAGGTCTTGCCGCTTAACGCTAGGAGCCTTAACCTGAAAATGCACTCACTGGAGGGTCTCCTAGCACTGGAAGATGCTGACATTTGTGCAGTCACGGAAACTTGGTTCAAGGATGCAGAGAGCACTCCTGCCTTACCAGGCTATACCTCATTCCACACATTCCAATCCCAAAATGAGGTTGGGTAGACTAAGGGTGGTGGAGTTTCTGTTTTCATTAAAGACAAGCACACCTCTAGACTGGATTTCCAGCATGAGGCACTAGAACTTTTACAGGTACAATTGACAATTGGAAAGACATCCATCTCCATGACTCAGGCCACCCATTCCTCCTACCTGGACCTAACACCCCGATCCTTCATCTACCTCACAATAAACTGGGTGAACTATTCCTGCTCTAATGCACTCACCCAACAAATTCCTTGACTTCATCATTTCTAACAAACTAGATCAGCTTGTCTCATCTCCCACAAGGGGGGATAGCATTCTAGACTTGGTTCTCACCAACATGGGTGACTGCTGCACCACCCCCATAGTAAGGTCTTCCCTGGTGAGATCAGATCATTGTTCTGTCTCATTCGAAGTGTCTATCCTGTCCAACCCCACTCCCCAGCTGTAACCAGGCTAAAAAACTTCTCAAAAACTGACTACAACCTTCTAAGGGAGGAAATCAGTAGCTTTGCACCACCACCCACCTCAGAAGATGCAGACAAATATGCTGAACAGTATGCCAGTACAGTATATAAGCACCGGTACAACTGCATGGACTCAGCCATACCCAACAGAACTAAAACCTGCTCCTCAAGGAAACACAAACCTATGTGTGGACATCCTTTATCAACAGACTTTACAACAAAAGGAAGAAACTGTTGTCCAAGGGTACAAAGGCACAATTTCCTAATTGGAAAAACTCTCTCCTTAGCCTCAACATGAAAATTAGATCACTAGTGAAAACCTCCAAAGCCAGTTATAGGTTCATAGGTTCATAGGTTGGTACTAGGCTATCAGCCCTAGGGCCTATACAAGCCTAGCCATAACAATTCCCTGGCTATTTCTTCCCACACTATTTACTTCCCTGGACCCCTGTCTAGCAGGGTGACTGACGTGATCCCTGGGGTGAATTTCCTTTCTCCCATCCAATCGTCAAGGTTATGAATCGAAACTAGCCTCCAGAACAAAGACTAACCATAAAGCCTTTTTCAGTTACATCATAAACCTCCATGGCAATGCCCAGGTTTGTTCCAACCTGCTAGCAGACAGGTTCAGTGCAAACTTCAACCCCCTGACCCCCAAAGGCCCATTCAACATCCCCGATACTTGCACCGCAGCTCACATCTCTGTAGATCAAGTGTTAAAGACCCTATCCGAGGCAAAGAACACAGCTTCCTTGGGACCAGATAGTATCATAGGCTATATTCTGCAACATCTCCAGCAAGAACTAGTCCCACCATTGAGCAGCCTATTCAACCATAGCCTAAGCACAGGCTTCATTCCAGCAGAGTAGAGAACTGCCATTGTCATCTCTTTGCACAAAGGTGGTGCCACTACTGACCCTGGAAACAATCGCCGCATTAGCTTGACAAGTCTGATCTGTAATGTCATGGACCATATTATCATGAACCTCATAAACAAGGACATAGGCGATTTCCAAGCACTTGACCCAACCCAGTTCGGATTTGTCAAGGGCAGATCTTGCCTGTTGAACCTGGTTGACTTTTTTTGAGACTGTCACCAAGGCACTGGATGAGGGAAAGTCAGTACATACAGCTTACCTTGACTTGGCCAAAGCCTTTGACACAATGCACCACTTGGGCATCATTGAAATGCTAACACAACTTGGTGTAAATCCCTATCTCATCAGGTGGTTGGCCAACTGGCTCATTGATAGGAGCCACAAGGTCAAAATAGATGCCACCTCCTCTGACAGCAGACCTGTCACTAGTGATGTCCCCGAGGGATCTGTCCTGGGACCCCTATTGTTTGTCATCTATTTTTCAGAGGTCCAGGCAAAGACAAAAGGCCTGTGGCTAACCAAGTTTGTGGAAGACTGTAAGTTGGGTGATGTCATTCATAGGTTCATAGATTAGTACTAAGCTAACTGCCCTTGCGAGCCATTTTAAGCCTAGCCAGCTATCCCTTGTGAGACTCAAACCCTGCACCTTGTGTTTGTAAGGCAAACACCTTAACCATTAGGCCACCCTCCCAACCCCATTGACTCCCCAAATGATGTTAACATACTTCAAGAGGGTCTCACAGCATCATATGACTGGTGTCAAAGTCATAGCCTTAAGTTAAATGCAAAAAAATATATTATCATACCATTCGGCAAAAACACTACCCATACTGATTACCACATTAATGGCAACCCCCTAAGCACCCAAGCTGTGGTGAGAGACCTGGGTACACAAGTTGATAACAATCTCACATTTGACCATCATGTAGCAGCAGTGGACAGAAAAACCTTTTACTTGTTTCACCTCATAAGTAAAGGGATTGCATTCAGAAAAAAAGAGGTTATTACCTCTCTGTACTCCTCCATCATTTGGTTGATAATTGAGTGCAACGCCCTGTTTGGTGTGTACCTCTCCAAACAACTGCACCAACTCAAAAGGCCACAGAAATACCTCATAAAGATAATCCATGGCCTCCAACACCTGTTCTATGTGGACAGCCTCAAATCACTATCACTCCAATCTGTATCATACAGATTGCTTAGCGGTGATCTGTGTCTCACCTACAATGGAATCTCAGACCCTGCTCTACTAGAGATGATCCATATCCGCAAGTCTAAGTCCTCACAGGGTACCCAATTGAAGGGCTTAAATCTAATATGTGACATTAACAAAACCTGTTGGAGAGACAGGTTTGTCTCCCAGAGGCTGCCCTGTCTTTGGGATAGTCTCCCCATACACTTCAAAAAAGTACATCTCTGACCCTCTTCAAGCACAACCTTGATGAGTGGATGGGTAACCACTCTTGGCTAGGCTTGTAAGGGCCCCAAAACCATTAGCCTAGTAATCTCCTATGATCCTATGATCCTATAACACATAATTGCTGTAGTCAAATACTATTTCTTCTCATTTTATTCATACAGATGCTGAGGAACATAGTTTAAACCATGCACTGTGCATTGAGCATATGCACAGACTTGAGTAGCAAAAAGGTATGTATTATCTTCATCTGTATGTTACCCCAGTAGGACCATTAGCATATGTCAATCTCCTATATGAGAATGCTGTTTCAATGGCATCCATGCGTAACAATTTTATGGCAAGCTTCCCATAATGCATCCACAAGGTATATATTCTAAGAGTTAATGTACTACTTATATCTTTTGCTATGTAAATGTTTTTGATGTAAACTGCATTTGTACATGACATTCAAATGTTAATGGTTTACTTTGAGGTTAGAGAATATTTGCTGACACAACCAAAATGATAATGAGGTGTGTTCTATTTGTAGAGTGCTTTAGACTTACATATGTTACATGTAGCTTGTGTGTATTAGCTGTATTGGTATTTGCTGCTGATCACATACAACACAGCTTCTGTTAGTTTTGCTGTTTCATTGTCATATAATAAGCAGTTTAATTCACGTATTTAATGGGTGTGATGCTACAGTACTAGCCCAGTAATCAAACAGCCTCAATCCTCACCAGTGACAACAGTGGGGAATGTACACACTGGGAGGATGACAAGTACACACACAATAAAGGGCAATTTCCCTTAAAAGCAGAGACCAAGGTCAGTCTGTGGCTGTTTTTTCTCTCTTTCTCCAGGTCCCCAATAAGACTACCCACTGACATAGCTATAGATTTGACATCTCAGCTGAGTGGTCAACCCAAGACCGCCAGTACCCTGTCTGTCCAACCAGTGTTTCGTGTCCCTGCCCAAGTAGCTGACACACACGCACTTTGAGAGTTGATTTATATACAAACACACACACACACCTGGGAAAGGCTGGCACAGGTTTACTAGCTATGCCCCTTTTGCCCAGCCTATAAGGTAGTTTTCACTGCCAGCAGCCAACTCTTTATCAGCTACTTTAAGGCCCTTAACAAAGGGTATCCAATTTTACCATGTAATGTTACTATTAATCCAAATGGTAGGTTGACCAAGAGACAGGGCTATTAGGAGTGGCCCACAGTGTCACAAATACATATGTAAGTACTTTAAGAGTGTAAATATCTCTAAACAGACCAGCCACAATTGAAAGGTTTAAATATATTTAATAATAAATAATAAAAGAACAAGACAATACTCAGTAAGTAATCAGTTACATCAGAGTTCAAAACCACAATAAATATTTATAACAGCATTGCAGGACAGTCTCAAATAAATAAAGAAAACATCTAAGATATACTTTACTATATTCCTATCTGAATCTAAAAGAGTTACTATGCGCTAAAATTTACAGAACAACAAGCAGGCAGAAATGGTGAGTGGATGTTTCCAGATCAAAGACAAAATAAATGTCCTCTCTCTCTCTACCTCTCTCTCTCTCTCTCTCTCTCTCTCTCTCTCTCTCTCTCAGAGAGTTCTTAAATTAATATCTCAAATATTGTTGCTGGGATACTTGCATGATGACATCACTTTTGTCATCTGACTATCTCACGTGAAGAACCGCATTGCTAGAAACTGCCAGCATTTTAGCATCTCCCTGTTAAAAATACATATCTATCAGATCTTTGCAACTGCTGGAAGACATAAACAATAAAACTCTTACAATATAATCCAGAAGGCTCCCTAGTTCTAGACATCCTGTCTCCTTGCTGCATTGAAACTAACTTTTGTAGCACAATCATAAAACAATTTAATTTCAACTATTTTTTTGAAGTTTTGCAAGTTAACTCCCTATGTTCTAGTTCCCACTGTTAAAACATACATTTACAGTGATACAATAGTTTATATACATTTCTGTTCTGATCCAGCAAGGTACATTGTGGTCACACATCTAGGCTCAGTACTGTACAAACCCTGTTCAACCCACACTTCTGTACCAGCATTTTAATATACACATAACATACAGTTGTAATACATTTGTAAGATCAGCATATGAATCATGTTGATATTTACAAATGACATATTATTATTTACAAAATTCCAGATAGCTGTGCTGGCAGTCACTCCTTCTGTCACAATTCTGTGTAAATCATATTAATATTCTCAAATGACATATCATTATTTACAAAATTCCAGACAGCTGAGCTGGGAATATTTCCTTTTGTGACAATTGGTGTCTGTTGTCTTATAATATCAGTGATGTTGGTAGGGTTGCACTATTTGATTTCCACATTTAAGTGTACAAGTATGTTTTTTTTTAGAACACTGTCTTACATAAATAATTGCACTTTACTGTCATATGGTAACCTTTGTGTTGTGTTTCTGGGGCTATGCAACATTTTAGTTATATTTCTTTATTGTGGCATATCAGTGATGTCAATGGACTACTTGCAGGCACAACCCAGGTAAACTTAGTACCACAATGAACATATCCTTTTCACTAGTGCTTCAGTAAATGTCAATGTAACATTCCTTGTTCACTTGACACATATAACATTTCATAAGTCTGTTATGTACATACAGCATGACTTAGCAAGACCATGCTGTCATTTAAAGTGGTATAGTCTACAGATGTGGTCCATCCATTCAATTATAATTCTGATGTGAGTATGTTGTAATGCCATCTGTTCCCCATGAACCACTGGTAAAATCATTCATATAAATACTTCAACAATATTCTTGGTGTACTTCAACAATATACTTTCCTATATATCTGAAGCATGTTATTTCCGCATGTATCTGATGTTTCACATTTTACTGTTTTATCATTGCATGCTATTGTTGTAGTGACATCTCAACATATATGTGCATGCTAATTACTGTAGCAGATGCTTTGTACTTGGAAGTAAGTATTTGTAATGCTATTTGCAACCATCTGTAATGGTATTTACTATTATAGGTATGCAGTACTTCAGTATAGGTGTGTTTTGTTAACATCTGGCATACTGATGCTATCAATTGTGCACTTGCAGCAGCAGGTATCATCCTGGTTTCTCATGAGCTTTATTTCAGTTGATATCACTGTATAATGTAGCTTCAAATTTGAATAGGCAAGCTCAGTCATTCATGTGAGTCTATAGATTAATAATACATAGGTGTTGTGATGGTGGCATTGCTTCATATGCTCTCATGTCAGCATGTGATAAGTAAAGATTTCTCTCTTTTCTTCTGCATTTTTAAATCATTCTTTCTGGCAGTAATGTAACATTTACACTTGCAGTACATATTTACACAACAGTAATATTTGATAAACAATCATTTCACACATCACATTTAGAAAATGTTAATGTTGTCAGTTGTACATGTCATATATTGTTTTTCAGTTTAATTATGTCCATATGGCAATTAATTATACTCATTACAAGGTGTGGCTGTCATTGTTCATTGATGTTTGCATACCTTCCTACATGTAACTAAATATTATAATGTTGTAGATGCACTTTGGACTGTAAAGTGTTGCCATGTCAATTACATACTGATGTATTAAGTTGTGTGTCTGTGTATGTGTGTGTGTGTGTGTGTGTGTGTGTGTGTGTGTGTGTGTGTGTGTGTGTGTGTGTGTGTTTTTCCTCTTTTACAAGCAATTTTATAAGTTTCTCTGACATGAAAGTAGATGTCTCATAGCTCTGTTCTGTTACATTTCCAGGACGACTGGCAGACATTATGCTATCACATGAAGTATACAATGTGTGTTTCTTCACAAGGAAATGGTGATATTGTTTGACATATTGATTCCATTATGTGAATGCATTATGTACAACACGGATGTATTGCAACTGTGTTGTCCATGCCAAACCGACTTAAATAACAGATATGTTTGCAATATGTTAGGATATCATGTACTGCATGTTCTAACATAATCATTACTGATGGATTAATTCTCACATTAGTAACACATTGCATACATAAGACTTTTTAGATACTATACACAGTGTTTGAATCATGTATATTGTATATATTGTTGTTGCCTTTTTTTTTTTTTTTACTGGCTCTTTTACAAATATAGAAGGATATACAATTATTAAACCAACCAACAAAATCCACCTACAAAACGTGGTTACACAAAAATAAACACACTTGTAGGTGCCAGGAACTTGTGAAATTTTTAATAAAGAATAAGCGCTTTCGTTCACTGCTATATTGTGAACTTCACATTCAGATTGGAACTCCTTTTTCAATAGCTTCCATAAATAACAATAAAACACTGCTATCTAGTTGCAAAAATTAAAATAATTCATTATGCATTCATTATTTTTATTTATTTATTTTACATTTGTTGACTGGGATAGTTTGACTGGATACTTGTCCATTTTCAGTGGAGGCCCGGGGAGAAAACCTCCAAGGTGCAAACAAAAATACATTGCATAATTATTTTTTCTGTATGTTGTGTTTGGAGCTTTTCTCCCCAGGCCTCCACTGAAAATGGACATCTATCTAGTCGGACTATCCCAGTCAACAAATGTAAAATAAATAAATAATACATAAAACAAAAATATCAAGTATTCAGAAACATTATTTACAGATTATTTCAGAAAAAAACAAGTAATGCATTTAGTAATTAACAGATTTGTAAGCTAAGGAACTAGAAGTCTCAAGATAGTTGAGAAATGTTGGAGTAATTACTTTGGAATAATAGTGAATGTGTTAGTCAGGTTTAGAACAGGACAAGACCAGTGTGACTTAAAGTATTGCTTCAGACTATTTTTGAATTGATTTATGGAGGGTTCTAGAGTAATATCTGCAGGAAGGGAGTTCCAAATTTTACCAACATAGTTAGCAAACAGAGAGTCACCGGCTGAATTATTAGCTTTGATAGTTTGGACAAGCAGTTTGTTTGATGATCGAAGTGTACTGAGGTTGCTGTATGGGCAGATTATGGGTTTGAATGCTGGTGCTTTTTCAGGTTGGTTAGTACTTTAAATGCAACTATCAGCTGGTTGAGCTGGATTAGGCAAGATAGTTCTAACCACCCAAGAGATCTTAGGTTAGTACAGTGGTGTGTCTTGTAGGGCATACCAATGGCAAATCTGGCAATGTGATTATAGCACGTCGATAGTTTATTGAGTTCTGTTTTACCTAGGTTAGTCAGTAGACGGGAAGCACAGAGTAAGGTTGAGAGTAAGTGGGAGCGGGCAATGGCATTACGAGCAGGTGGGGTAAGGAAAGGCTTGATCTTGTAAACTGACCCAAGTTTTTTATTGATGGTTTTAATAGTTTGCTGATGCGTATATCGAACTTGAACTTATTGTCGATAATGACTCCTAATAGTTTTGTATGGGAGAACAGAGAGATTGTGCTACCATTATTGAGTATATATAAAAGGATAGGGAGTTAGACCTGTTAATGGGGGAGATAAGTAGCAACTTTGTTTTATTAGAGGTTTAAGATCAAACGATGATCAGATAGTAATTTTTCAACTGTGTTAAAAGTTGACTGTGATTTTCTACACAGATCTGACTGAGAGGAAGCCGGACATATCAGAGTGGAGTCATCTGCATATTGAATGCAAGTTGCATCTGGGATGATTAATTGTCATCAGTAATTAAACATTACCAGTTCTAGTTGAACAAAATAAACACTACAGTAAGTAAAGCCAACCATTTAAACTCACATGAAAAGTTACACATAAAATTTAGAATGCCACTGCATATTAACATACTGTAAAATTATATAATTTAACATAAGTAGTTCATGTTAAAATTAAAAACACTACTAAATATGTATTTTTTTCAACATGATCAGACTATTAATCAAAATTCAGTTGTTAATGCTTAGGGGATTTGTAGAATCTAGTAACACTTGCCAATATAATTCCTTCTTTTCCACATATACTAACCAATGACTCCCCCCCCCATCAAAGTGTGGACTCTTTTCTAACAATTTTTTTTTTAATCTTGACATTTGTCAGAGTGTTTATATAAAGCTTTATTAGGGCCCTTCTACTTATAGCGTAAAAATGCTGATATATCAGTATTCTTAAAGCTTCTTCAGTTTACAACATAAAAAGCCAAGCAAGAAATACACTGTGCAAGATAAACCACCCCCTTAGTGTTACAATTGTACTTCCTATTAGGATAAAAATGCTTAGGAAAATGTCCTATAATGAAATTCACACCTTTGCCTATAAATCTACACTGGGTGCATGCCCACATTTAAACATACCTTTTGCAGATATATGGTCATTCTTTTTACTGTCACCTCTTTTTTTCAAAAATTCTTTTTAAATTGGTTCATGATCTTTAAATCATTATTTGGTTATCTTCTAAAATGTTGGGAAAACCCTTTGTAGAAATGTAGTTATTCCAACTCCTCTCTAATATTAATTTAACTTTGTAGAAGAGTTATTGACATCACATACCAATGCTCTAGGAAAGTTATTTAAATTCCCAGTGCTGATCTGCTCATTTTCCTGGGAAAGGTACTGCTTTACTGCCTGCAATTCTTGTAATCCCAAGATATGTTTTAACACCAGTCCATAAATCTTGGACCTACCTCTAACCACCTCAGTTTTTAAACTTTCAACCAACTCTGTAGGATATTGTCTATCATAAAAGATCTTGCTCAACATCCTGGTTTCATCATGAAACCTACTGTCATCAGTAGTGAGGCATGATATCCTAATAAATTAGCTTTTATCCATATTTCTCTTTTGCCAGGGTGGGTGATGGCTTTTATAATGTAATAAACTGGATAAGTTTCTTTCCTGTAAACCGATGAGGTAAACTTCTGTTCATTGACATCTTTACCAATGGTCATGTCCAAAATTGTAATCTTTGTTTTTCTCATATTGACCCTTGAATACCAAAAAATACATACTATTAATATACTTCAAAAACCCACATGCCTGCTTACTATTATCCGATCATAAAATAAAAATATCATCCAAATATCTCAAAAACTTTTTTATGTAAATCGTAAAAGGGGTTGATAAAATAGAAAGTATCTCCCACCACCATAATGCAATGTTAGTAAAAAATGAGGCCACCGAGGCCTCCATTGCCACTCCAGAAATTTGCTTAAAATACTCTGATTCAAAAAACATGAAACTGTTTGACAGAATTAGTTCCATGGCTTTCACAACTAGTTTTATCATCCTGTGGGTTAAATTAGACCCACTTATTAAATATTCATTGAACCATTGCAGTCCCTGTTGGTGATGGATAACTAAAAACAAGTCTTTAATGTTAAAAAAACAAGAAATGCAGACCTTTATCAAAAACAGTTTGATGCATCTCATCAAAAAATGCCATGTACCCTTTAAGGACATGAGGTTTATTGGCAAAGAATGATTTCAAAGTGATGTCCACAAATTTAGCTAAAGGTTCAGGCTTCAAACCAGCTGCAGCCACAATTGCTCGAAGTGGAGGATCAATCACCGACGTATGGACTTTAGGAATACCAAAGATGTTCAGCATAATTGGATTGTTAACCTTCAAAACATCATAAACTGAAACATCCAAGTCATAGTTGGTAATAGCATTTTCCAACCAAAGATCTATACCATGACATGCTATATTAATCTCGTTCTTGTTGAGATATTGCAACATTTTTTGTGAGTACATAAAACTGTTCTTCAATACCATCCTATGCCCTTTGTCTGGTTTCTTAATCATTATAGATCACTTGTTGCTCAAATCATTTAACAACTTCCTCTCATCTCTAGTTAAGTTGTATCTAGAATAACCATCCTTCAAGGCTCTCAATTGTCTCTCACATGCCACCTCAAATGCAACCGGACAAGGGGATAGTGGGGGAGGTTGAATAAACTAGCTCTTCATAATGTGGCAATGCCAGCAAACAAATGATACTTATCTAAAAAACAACTCCAAATTTAACTTACATGTAAAGAGTTTCAAGTCAAGTATGTTTTCAACTAGCTTAATTTGCTGGCACAAAAGTAAAACCCTTGCTAAATAATTCACCATATACTGGTGAATCCAGGAGATTGTAAGTATAAATCTTAAAGCTCTTAAACTCAAAAACAGTACCTTGATCAATGAGTTGCAAGGGCAAATATATCTCCACAGCTGGCCTCATCTGGTCGATCATCTCATGCCAGGTTGATAGTTCTCGCTCCAGCAGTTACAATCTTTTAACCATCAACGTGGTTGACCTGTATACATCAATACCACACGATGAGGCTGTCGAATGGATTGAACTTATGTTACGGGACTGTGGAGCATCTAATAATGATATCCACTTGGCCACAGTATTGCTAGACATTGTTTTGTCTTCAAATTTCTTCTTGTTTGATGGGCAATACTATTTGCAAAAGAAAGGTATAGCAATGGGTTCCCCATGTGGCAGCAGCGTTGCCAACATGTTTGTTGCCTATTGGGAGAAGCACTTCTTATTTAACTATCCACCATTTGCTCAGAGATCAAGGATTTACACTCGGTTTCTTGATGATGTGTTTGTGCTATTCCAAGGCAGTGAGGTTGATGCCTCAAACCTATTAACACACATGAATTCCACAACCGAGTTTCTGAAATTCACCCATCATTTTTCAACATCCAACATCGACTATCTGGATGTTCAATTATTTAAGGACAACAACAACAATAGATTCTGCTCATCTATCCATAGGAAGGCAACTTACTGTAAGTACCATTGATGCATTTGAACAGGAATGTGGACATGTTTGTTATCCTGAGGATCTTATTTTTGATTTGATTGGTGAAGTTTCATCAAAACGGAGAAATGGTTTTTACTCACCACTGTTGTTACCTAGAGAGCAGGATGTGCTGGTTGATAATCTTGCACAGCCATCAGGGAATTTATCCTTAGATGCTGACAATAATTTGGAGGTCCTTGAGTCTTGTAGTAGACCCAATTTTTCCATAGCTTTCATCCCATTGGTATTTTATCACCAATACCGGACTGCATGATAAGCTGGGTAACACCCCGTCATTCATTTTTAAAAGAGGCTACAATCTCAAGGATTTGTTGCAGAGAAACAGTTCAACAGACCTTATGATTAAACATTGGTGCATACACTAATTCCTTCATTATTGGGAAGTTTACCATTAACGATAAGATCAACTGCAACACTAAATCCATTGTATCAGGAATCAGAGGAGTGATAATGCCCTTTCTAAATACATAGTGAACAACTGTGGTCATAGCTTCAAATTTATGGGCATCGACCAAGTATTGTGTGACAACAACTGGATGCTTTTCTCAATGACAACTGTAATATAGCCTCCATTTTAAAGTATAAGAGCTATTTAAGGTGAGGTGATTGGTTAGTAGCCCCCTTGCTACTTCTATTGTGCATGTGATAGTATACATATTTCTTCTTGCACTACATGTCCCTACTGATTGTTATGATTTGTTATTTTTAAGTTATCATTATAACTTTAGCAATCAAATCAGAATCTACGTTCTAATATGTTCAACTATTGGTACAACAGGGTAAACTGGTGAATTTACATAGCTTCAGGGTGGGTTAGGTAGTTTTATTACGATGTGGTGTATTTTACACACTCATTTTATATACCCATTTTTTATTGTATTTTATTTTCATTGAATTTATGCTGTTTTAACTTTTACCTTTTTATATTTCTGATACACTTTTAAGTGTAAGGATATGCACTCATTTTCAAGGTGAAGCTCATTGATTAAAATCGTGGGATTTGTCTTTAAACCTGAAATGGGTTGAACTAGTCACATGTCTGAAATCAGATTTAAATTATGTGAGCTTTTAGTTTTTGGCATGCTGAAGAAGCTTCTGTGTAACAGAAGCGAAAACGTTGGTTTATCTTTGTTTAAATAAATTACGTTACATTTATTTTACCTGAACCTTGCTTCGTTTGAGCACCTTTTTGTTTAGTTCAGTTTTGGCGTTCTTCAAGGTTGATAGTTCTCGCTCCAGTCACCATTCCCATTGTACCTTGATTTTACATCCTGCTGTTGTTGAATCCTGTTGTTCTTGTTCCACAGTCTGGAAGACCATCGTGGAATGCTGTTTTTTTCTAAAAAATGTCCCCATTATTTTCTGTGGTCACCATATCGGTTGTGATATCCTCATTACATGTTACAGATACAGGAAAACCTGCTTAGACCTATTTCTTGAAGTGAGATGTGGATACGCTTGATTAGTTTGACACTGTTCACAATCCCCAGTTAGTTTCTTTGATTTTCTCTTTTTAATAACACCACATGCCTTGTTGACCTTGGAGAAAGTTTTGGTAAATTCGTCTTCCACAGAAGAGAACAGCAAATTCCCAATTATTTCATGATAATAAACCAGCTACTAGCCATTAGTAGGTTAGGAAAATATTATGCATGGAGAGAATAATAGTATATTTGAGATTGGAGAGTATAGTATAATAGATATTAGGAAGAAAATTAGTTTTTAGTAGGGGAGGGATTGTTTTGGGTGGGATGAAGTAATAGTAGAGGTAGTTAATGAGTCAGTGCAAGGTGGAATGTGGGGGGGGGTTAAGTTGGAACGTGGCAAGGGCATTCCCATTTGGAAGAAAGATGAGAGAGTAGCTGAGATTTGAAATTTGTGTGGTTAGGTAGGTTGCGTAGGTGTGTGAGGGTTCCACTGTTTAACTAAGGAGTGGGACAGCTGTCGATGGCCAGGAGATCATGCAGGTTTGTGGACCTGAAGGAGATTTTGTTTTTTGCATCTGAGTGACCAGTTCGAAATGTAAAGTTTTAAGGAAGTAGCAAGAGCTGGGCAGTTGGCAGGTTTAAAGATGAACTTGTGGGCAATGGTGAGTTGTAGGTAACTGAGGTAGTTGGGTAGTTCAAGCCAGTTGAGGGTGAGGAGGGAGTGGCAGTGGTTGGAGGAGTTTTTTTGAATTGGTTGCAAATTTGGAGATCTTGTGATAGCAGGATTCAAGTTTGGACCGAAGGCCAAGATGGAGATTGGTGAAAAGAGGGGCACCATACATAAGGGAGGGGAGTAGGAAGGTGGATGCAAGAGTCTGACAGAGTGGCTTAGAAAGTGGGTGTGCCTGTAGAGGAGACCTAACTTACTTTATATACTAACTCCAGGATCTCACTACAGTGGGGAAAAGGCCATATATAATTTTCAAATATATATATATATATATATATATATATATATATATATATATATATACATATATATATATATATATATATATGGTTTCACTTCATAATCTTGAATTACTGAAATCCCGAATTTCAGTAACCCAAGACTACAAAGTCGAACCATTCACAATACCGAAACCCACAATCATGAATCACAAAATCACGAACATACATACACCATACACCACATAACACACACACACCATTCCACCCACAGCACACAAACCATACAATCCTACAATACTTATAAGCAGGGGGGCAAGCCCTCCTGCACCCACCCATACATATATATATATATATATATAGAGAGAGAGAGAGAGAGAGAGAGAGGGAGAGAGAGAGAGCCTTAATGGATACATGGGTAAAGAAAGTCCAATTAAGATGGATGGCAGGATTATTATATGAAGGTGTAGAAGTCTCTTCTCTATCTAATACAAGTTTACTAAGATATTGTAAAGGAAGATTTGATACTTTCATAAGTATATATTTTTGGGAAGACCTGAAATGAGCAATAATGTAAGGAGAAAGCAAGAGACATTCTGGAAGAAAACTAAAGCTTGTGCATATGTGGACAATGTAATAAGATGTCAAAGATTACGTTTTACTGACAGCATGATAAAATAAAATTTTATAAAGATACAAATGCAATCAAGTGATTTGTTTAAATAAAAAAGAGGTATAAATGTTCATATTTAGGATGGTGAAGGAAAGTGTTTTGATATGGAGAATAATGTTTGTTGGTCGAGATATGGAAGAACCAACTTAGCTGCATTAACAGAGAAGGTGGAGATTAAGGCAAAGACAGTGAAAGCATTGAATTTAAGGAGTATCAGTAAACTGAAAAGTTTCTGAAAGTTTTGAATGGCTTATTTTGCCTGTGATAATTAATTTAATGTGTGACTTCCCGAAGAATTGCTAGAATAATATGGCAACCAAAACAGAAAGCCAGGTTAAACTTCTACAAAATAAAAACAAGAGGTTTATGTTCCAAAACAAGGGTGGGGTTGCTAAAGAATTTATGAAAATATGTAAGATTTGGTGCAGCGGTAGCGTTCTTGCCTCACAGCAAGAGGTTCTCCCGTTTGATTCTCGGCTTGGGTTGGGAGTGCCTTCTGTGTGGAGTCTGCATGTCCCCCCTGCGGTTGAGTGGGCGTTCAAAACACATGTGTGGAATGGGCATGCCTTCATTGAAGGCTGGGCATCGGGCTGGCAACTTGACACCATAAAATCCAACCACCAATCATTAGCGGACCGGAGTTCCACTGTGGTGACCCCTAACCGGGAAAAATCGAAAGACAAACAACAACAACAACATGTAAGATTTGGAAAGTGGAATTTTAAGTTGAACTATGATATGATTAGGTATGCATAAATGAGACTAGAAATGAAAGATGATACCAACACATTTGAAAAATTAGGGGAAGTAGTTACATAAAATAGTGAGCAAAGAGAAAATGGAAAGGGTTGAAAGAAATGTGAAATGTTGCAGGAAAGTATAGTTACTATAGAAATGTTTCTGTGATTCTCAAAACATGAGATAATACACAAAATAAACTGCATTCAATGTGAAAAGACATCATAGAGCTCAAGCCACTACACTCTCTTTTAAAATGAGATTTAGCTAATATAATGTAATTTCAGTAAAATTTTAAATGTCGTCACCCTGGATAGAATATACATTCAAAAGAATTTGCCAACATAGGCAAAACTTTTGAAGCGATCTAGCTGTGAAAGGTATGTACTGCTACAAAATAGGGCCTTTAGAGAGACCATGAAATGCAGTAATTCTGAGACACATTAGCTGCAATGAAAATACCTCATTATAAATTAATTGGCATGTCATTGAATTGTTCAGTGATTACCTCAAATGTTAAGAAGTACTTTGCTGTAGTAATCACCACTACTCGTCCATGCATTGTGTTGGCACAGGCACTTCTCTCATTTGCTCCCCACACACACATGCACATATTCACACACACAAAGACACAACACCTAAGTTCTCAACTACTCCTGATGTTACAGAATGGCCATGACTTTTCCTCTCATAACTGGTCTGTCTCTTTTCATGGACCATCACAGTCAACTGTGCTTCCTATTGTTTGGAATAATCTACCTTCTGCAGAAATGTTGTTCCACTAACTTTTAATATACCTTAGAGAAATATTTTACAATCTCTGATGTCTAATGGCCACCCTTCCCCAGTATGGCAGTCTTTGTTCTTAGTATGACAGTCTTTGTTCTTTAGTCAAGAGGTGTTCATAGTATGGAACCTCCCTACAGCTCCCACCCCCCACACACACACACACACACACACACACACACACACACACACACACACACACACACACACACACACACACACACAAATAGACCCACTCCACACAGACACTTACCATAAAGGACACACACATACACACACACACACACACACACACACACACACACACACACACACACACACACACACACACACACACACACACACACTCTCTACCTGTCTCCTAACTAAATCCCCTACTGCAACCACCCAGAGAGACATATATGCATAATGCACACACACTCACCTGAGACAACTCATACCTCTGCATGCATTGTGTCACAATCATACACAGACCACCAGCCCCACAACTACCTCCCTGCTAAACCCCCAACACTTACCTCTAACATGCTCTCTCCCACTAAAACTAATGGCTGAATGCAGACTGTAGTCAAGTTAATTAATGGGACTGCTGGGGTTGATTTATGCAGCCTAGTGGTGCTGGGGAAGCACATACCTCATTATTGTATTCTACTGCCTCATTTATACTTACAGTAAACCAAAGGGACAACCCTCTGAGGCAGTTCTACTGAGTAACTGAACTATCGAGATTCAGTTACCCAAGGTTCAACCCACTGATGATGGCAGCTCCTCTACAGGAAATGACTGTCCGCAATTTCTGCTGGTACTGATGCCCTTATCAGAAGAATCACCCACCTTGAGTTGGTGTAACTATAGAGCTGGTATATATAAGTTTGGATGGCACATGGGCTTGACCCTCTGCAAAAACACTAACAAAAGTGTTTTTTGTTTGGCCTTTCCCTCGAGAAATACATGTCAGGGGTTTTGATCTTCAATGCATTCAGCTTGTCCACTCATAGTGGAAGCAATATAGCTAAAGGAAGGAATTGTATTAAAGATTGTAAAGGAAAAGGATGTAATTATTAATTCAAGGTAAGAGGTATTTATTGCTTTGGAATAGACTATAGATTAGAAGAAATCTAAAATCTGTTATCTATCATGCCCCAAACTCATGCACTCAAAAATTTACTTAAGTCTGGGGGACTGAAATGTTATAAAGAAATTAATAATTAATAATGCCATTCATGTAGAACTGCATAGGGAAAGCTATTATGCTATTATTAAAATTTGTGAATATTGAAAATAACTGATTCTTTATGAAAATAATGTATCTGTGGTAGAAAAGCAAGAAAGCTAATTTAAAAAAGATTTTATGAAACGATGAGTGATTGGGAAGGAGTGTTATATAAGATATGAGGTACTAAAAATAAGATAAATGAAATAAGGTTGAAGAGGGAATGAACAGGGAAGATGTAACTACAGAACTCAAGTGATGATTTGAAATAGTTTAATAACAATAATTTTCTGGCTTTAAAAAATTGCGAGTTTAAAATGTGATGATAGAAAAAAAGGCAGTACATCCCATTTGAGGAATGGCACTTGCACCAACATCACAGCAAGGATAACAGGGAAATGTGAGACCATGACTGCCTGGTCATGGTATGTGCCTGACCATCACATACTCTATTCCAGCATTTGCAGCCATTAGATCTTAGTATCATAGGACTTACAAGGCAAATGAGGAGCAAGACCATTTCTACTTTACCAGTACTCACCCTTAGGCCTTGCATCTCTTTTCAAGGAAGGCCAGTCATGTCATACTAGGGATGAATTTATGAACACCTATTCACTTCTCCAGTTCGTTTCTAAAGGCAGACAGTATGTCACCCTATTTGAGTTAGAGATCAAGTTTCTTCCGGTGAAAGGGTAGGCACTGTTTGACAAATCTACAAAGTAAAACATGGAAGGTTCAAACCTTGTTCCTTGGCACAGTAAGCAGCTTGACAAGCTGGGGTCTTAACCCCCTATACTAACTGAGAAGGACTTCTATTGTTGTGGAGTTGCTTGGGAATGAATTCAAGACATCATGCATGCAAGGCATGTGTTCAACCAATGAGCCATATCCCCTCACATACCCTACCATTCTTTACCAGGCCCACTACCAGTAGATGGTGTGGAGGAGGTATTTGCTTGTCCTGTGGTGTGTATCCACAGTGGAGGAATATGAGCTGTGCCCATGGGGATGGCATTGGCCCTTAGTTGATGCCATGTATTGAAAGCCCTAACATACATCATTATGCAGGCCCTGCATCACACCAATGATCTCTGCCAAGATGACGGTGGCTACCTTGCATATCTATTGTATACTGCCTATTATAACACTCATATTTGGCAATGGCTGTAAGGCATAGTGGTGAAGGTCAATGGTTCACTGCTTCTGAGCCTGTCATCATGCCCTGTAAATGCACCATTGCCTGCTGCAAATACATGAGTAGGGGATAACGGTGCTCCCTGACTAAGGGTGTTAGACATGACTTATGGGCTCTGCAGAAAGTGGGTGAGCTCTACAAGCAGCACAACTGTATTAGTGGATGTGGCTTATACTGTGCTCTTTCATATTTTACCAAAATTTACAATGGGAATGCAGACAATGCCCTTCACAGGCACTGTTGCCAAAGCCACTATTCACAGTTAATGTTACTACACTTTTCCGTGGGAATGATCAGTGCCCTTCACAGTTCCTGTTACCATAGTCACGGTTCTCAGTTAATGTTGCCACAATTTACAATGGGAATAGAGACAGTGCTCTTCACAGCCACTGTTACCACAGTCACTGTTCTCAGTAAATGTTATCACAATTTACAATGGGAAATGTTAGTACCCTTCACAGTCACTGTTATCATAGTCTTTGTTCACAGTTAATGTTACAGCAATTTATAATGGGAATGAAGACAGTGCCTTTCACAGGCACTGTTACCACAGTTTCTATTCTCAGTTAATGTTACCACAATTTACAATGGGAATGTGGGCAGTGCCATTCACAGCGACTGTTACCAACATTTGTAACAGGACTGCAGACTGTGCTACCATAAATCCCCAACATAATCACTGTCAAATGCTACACTTACATCACACAGTTCCTGTTTCATGGTGGGGAACCCCATGACCTGTAAAAGGCGATAGATAAACACATGTGCGAGCATTCAAATATGTGACAATCTCACCACTCTGAGATGCTCCAATATTACAGATAGCAACTATGCAAACAATGTAAACAAATGTCACTTGTGTGCTATTCCTTCGTGCCTGCATCCCAGATGTGCCAGTAAAGGAAATATGGCACAGATACTTCCCTAAATTATGGTATTGACATAAGGTAATTCCAAACTGGTACATCCAGTTTGGAGACATGAGATGATATATGCATTTCAGCTCCCACCTCTAGGCCTCTAACAGGTAAGATGGTCCTTTTGGGTACCTCAGTCAGTGACAACTGCAATTCCTCCATGGTAGATAGGGTGGTCTGTGAAAGCCATCCTCTCCCTTGCAGTGGAATGGTCATTCCAGACACATGAAAGAAGATATCGGTGACTATCCAATGAAACTGTTTGGTTGCCATTTTTGGACATCAAATCCATTCATGTCTGCCAACAGTACTTGACATGCATGTTATTGGAAGACCTTCTCACTCTTATCTGTGTCTAATATCTGGATTGATGCTAACAGAGGACCAGCAGTTCCACTTCTCTCTCTTAAGGAGAGAAATTCCACTCCTTAAATGTTATATAGAAGCCTGTTTCCTGGGTGTAGCAGTTAGTAAGGGCTCTTCAAGACCCCTGACTTCACCACCTGGAACCTGAAGAGAGGAAGAATACGAACAGAAGTGCCCTCACTAACTGCCAGACCCAGGAAGAGGCTTGATAGTGACCCCAGACTGAAATACCACAGAAACATTCTCTGAGACCAGGATCATTCTCTCTCTGTCTCTCTCTCTCACTCACTGTGGATACCTCACACTAACCAGGTATAGATATTCTAGCTACCTGGCCTGCATTTACCCCAGGTCCCCACTCCAGACTGCTGTATCATTTATACCATATACACAGTTTGTCTTTGCTCAAAGAAGATTTGAGATACTTATTTTTATTATAGGTTTTGTATAATCTGCAGTTGACCACTTGGATTTTCATTCCATGGGCAAAAAAAGCCTATACCAAAGGTTCTGAGGTTTCAAACTTTATTTACATTTTTTCTCCTACTTCTGCACATCCATGAGCTATGTAAAAATAAGCACTGTGACTTGTTTAAAAAAATGGGAGTTACCTAGTGTGGCTCTAAGAGACCACTTCCCCTACATATAAAAAGGTCTGTCTTCATCAGGAAGAAGAATGGGAACTGGACACATTAATCATTTATATGAACCTCTTAGAAGCAGGCAATGTAATCCTTTTTGCCAAATAAGAGAAGAATAGTCTTTCATTATGTATTAGTGGAGATAAGAACCTTGTAAAAGTCTGCACAGACTCTCATATTACATGTGATACAGGCAGCCAGACTGGAAAAAGTTCTGAAATAAAGCTTTCATAATCTGCTTCAAGGAATGTGAGCCCCACAAATGTGATAAAACACAGGCCAATAAAGGCTGTGATGGCCTTGTAAAAGCAGGAAGTTTCAGTGATCATAGGATTGTAGGATCATAGAAGGTTATTAGGCTAATGCCCCTAGGGCTCTTAAAAGCCTAGCCAAGTACAAGTGTAATTAAGTCAACAACTACTGCCCCTGTCCAAGAAGGATAGAGGTGAAACTACTAGGGTGAATTTGCAGTTTCCCATCTAGTCATCCAAATTACTCTTAAATAGGGTCAGCAAGGGGCTTTGTTTCACTGAACTGTAAGTTTGTTTCAGAGGAGAGGTAACCTCTGTGAGACATATCTGTCTCTTCAGCAGGTCCTGTTGATGTCACATACTATGTTGAGTTCCCTAGAGCGAGTGCATCTTATACCAATTATCTATAACCTGTTAATGGCGGATGTCCACCAGGCAGTCTTGTTCTTTCTTGAGTATCTTGTTTTGGTCCTAGCAGGTATGGCTGAGTCAATACATTTGTATAGATGCTTATACATGGCATTAGTGTAAATCTCACTGTAGGTGTCCATGCCATCAGTGAGTGCAGGGGCTATGAAGCTATTAATGCCATCACATATTAGGTTGTAACTGGCTTTGGAGAAGTTTTTTCATCTAGTAACTACTAAAGTGGGGTCAGATGTTATTTTTGCTTTTAATGAGACTAATTTATGATCAGACCTCAATGGGAAGGGCTGTACAAATGGGGTGGTGCAACGATCACCCATGTTAGTGTGCCCCAGATCTAGAATGTTTGGGCCCCTTGTGGGGTTGTCAACCTAATGGTCTAAGGCATTGAAGTTGATGAAATCCAAGAACCTTTGGGCAAGTGTGTTAGTACATGTATAATTTACCTAAGCTATGGATGGGCAGTTAAAGTCAGCCCTTTCAAAAGCCAAAAATACAGCATCAATGGGACAAGATGGTGTCCCAGGCTGCGTCTTGCACAAACTACAGAATGAACTAACCCCCCACCTAAACACGCTGTTCAACCTCAGCCTCTCCACAGGCTATGTGACCATAGAATGGCACACAGCAACGGTTATTCCTCTCCACAAAAGAGGGTCTACAACTGACCCTGGTGACTAGCCTGGTCTGCAAGGCTATGGAACGCATCATCATAGAACTCATTAACAAAGACATTGGGAACCTCCAAACACTTGAACCAACCTAGTTCGGCTTTGTTAAGGGCAGATCATGCCTACTAAACCTGATTGACTTCTTCAAGACAGTCACCAAGGCCATAGATGAGGGAAAGGTGGTTGACACAGCCTACCTTGACCTCGCCAAGGCTTTCGACACCATTCTCCACTCAGGTATTACAGAAAAACTCGCCAGCCTGAACATAAACCCCTATGTCATGAGATGGGTTGCCAACTGGCTTACAGACAGAGCTCACACGGTAAGAATAGCGGGCTCCAGATCCAACTCTAAATCAGTCACAAGTGGTGTCCCGCAAGGCTCAGTCCTGGGACCCCTACTGTTCGGCATATACTTCTCAGAAGTACAGGCAAACACAGGAGGACTATGGCTAACCAAGTTTGTCGATGACTGCAAACTGGGAGCCATAATTGACTCTCTGGCTGACATGGACATCCTCCAAAAGGGCCTTACTGAGACGGACACCTGGTGTCAAAGTCATGGCCTCAAGCTAAATGCCAAAAAATGCATAGTCATCCCATTTGGGAAAAACAAAACACCCACAAATTACCACATAGGTGGCAGCCCCCTTAATTCAGAAGAGGTAATAAGAGATCTGGGGACCCAGGTAGATAGTAATCTCTCCTTTGACAATCATATTGCCAAAGTAGTTAGGAAATCCTTCTATGTGGCCCATCTAATTACTAAAGGGTTTGCATCTAGAAATAAAGAGGTTATAGTGCCCCTCTACTCGTCACTCATTAGACCCATCATAGAGTACAATGCCCCATTTGGGATGTACCTCACAAGACACTTCCAACAGCTGGAAAGACCACAAAAGTAACTCACCAAGAAGATTACTGGCCTCAAACACATGTCCTATGCAGCCCGACTGAAAAAACTCCAGCTGCACTCAGAGGCATATCGCTTACTCAGAGGTGATCCCTGCCTGACTTACAAAGCCATGTCCAACTCAGAATTGATGGACATGCTCCACCTAAAGAAATCCAAGTCACTGCGAGCCATGCGCTCTAGTGAGCTAAACCTCACCACAACAATAAATAGAACATGCTGGAGGGATAGATTCCTGTCACAGAGACTCCCCATGCTTTGGAACAAAATTCCAAATTACATCAGGCAGAGCCCCTCACTAACACTCTTCAAGAGAAACCTTGAGTGGATGGGTAACAGAAAATACACCCCTGGGATCACTTCATTGGCTCTGCTTGACAGAGGATCAGTTAATTAATCAATGGGGTGGTGAAAGCCGACACACTCTGGCTAGGCTTATAAATGCCCTCAGACAGATAGCCTAGTACATACCTATGAGCCTATAAGCTGTTGGACATGCTACACTTAAAGAAATCCCAATCTCTCAGAGCCACACGCTCCAGGGATCTAAACCTTGTCATCACAATAAACAATACATGCTGGAGGGATAGGAACCTGACCCAGAGACTCACCAGACTCTCGAATAGACTGCCCATACATGTCAAGCAGAGCACCTCCTTGGCCCTCTTCAAAAGGAGCCTTGATGATTGGATGGGAGAAAAGAAATTCACCCCGGGGATCACGTCAGTCACTCTGCTAGACAGGGGATCAGGGAAGTAAATAGTGTGGGAAGAAATAGCCAGGGAATTATTATGGCTAGGCTTGTATAGGCCCTAGGGCCGATAGCCTAGTACCAACTTATGAACCTATGAACCTACCTTTGGCAAAGCAGTGTAGTCTATCTACCATGTCATCCCAGGCTGACAGGTACTGGATTTCCTTAGAATGACACCAGAAACAAATTCAGAGACCTCAGTCATGTCTCTCTTCATATAGTCCAGTGAGGTACATTTCAAGTCATTCACACCAACATGAACTATGATGGAGTCATAACAGTACTTGCTGTGGAGAGACTTGAGTGTGTGTGTGATCTGGAGGATCCTGGCACCGCACCCAACAAACAGTTGAATATAACCTTCTCCTTGTGCAGACTGGTGAGTGGGACATCTGTGTGTCTCACTATGGAGTCACCCTTGACCAAAAACTTTGGATTAGATGTGCTTTGCCTTAGGGGCTTGTTTGGTGAGACACTTGTGCTTGTGATTATATGTGTAAGAATAGAGGACAAGCCCTGAGTTTTGAATAGAAAACATTTAAACTTGATGAAAAAAGTAAGAAAAAGATTAAATGTTAGTGAATCCATATAAAGTTGTGTAAAGAACTGTGACATTTTGTTATTCAGCACATGTCATACATTGACAGACTGAAGTCACTGTCACTGTACTCAGTAGCATACAGACTACTTACAGAAGACTTGTACCTGGCATACAGAGTAATCTCGGATCCAAACCTAATGGAAATGCTGCACATCTGAAAGTCAAATGGGACAAGGGTGACCCACTCCAGGGACCTTAACCTGTCCTGCGACATAAATAGGGACCCGCTGGAGAGACAGATATACCTGTCAGAGGTTGCTGCTACTCTAGAATAGGCTATCAATTCACATGAAACAGAGCCCATCTATGACTCTGCTTAAACATAGCCTAAATGACTGACTGGGAAACCATAAATGCTTACAGGGGATTTCAGCTATGACCCTCCTAGATATGGGCAGTCATTGTTAACTAAGATCTCGAGTCTAGGCAATATCCTTTATATCGTGTTTCTCTAGCATTATATTGGGTATACCTAGCTAGGCTTATAAATATCTTCAGGTCAGTAGCCTAGTCACCACCTATGGACCTATGAACCTAATCATTTGAAATGTTGGGACTCACTAGAGCAATCCTGTGACTTACATATACTAAGTCTGAGATGGTCATTTTTTGGGATATTCCATCTTCTCTGAGGTATGGTAATCTTAGAATTAATATTTATAAGTCTGGAGTGTGTGGGGGGCTTGCTCCCTACAAAATAGAAGTTTAAAGGAGGAGAACAATGCTCAAGATTTGCCCATCTCATGCAATTTCAATCTTTTTTTTTTTGGCATGTTGGCACTTGGCATTTGGAGTTACAACATTTCAATGAGGTGCCTGCAATTTTAATATAATTACTTATGTTTCTAAACATTTATGCCAGATGGATAGTAGGATTTTAGCTGCAACAGCTTTTCATGTTTTCCTAACTAATAAAATTAAAAGCTTTATGATCTGAAAGGAAAATGTGAAGTTTCTCTTCTAAGTGAGTAGTAATTTCTGTATGTGAAACTGCAATTTAATAATATGTGGACAAAGTTTAAATATTGTAAAAGCAGGTAAATGTCGGATGTGTCAAGTGATAGCTTTATAGGTTCATGAGAAAGTTACACCTAAGGACCCTCAAGAAGCTTGACCACAGCTGTTTCATGCTGGAACTTACACATACCCATTTATTAATTTGTACATTTTTAAAGATAGATAGCTTTAGAAGATAATGCAGCTCTGTTGCACTCCATCACTCTCAGAAGTGAACTGCCTATATCATTCACTCCACCATGGACTAAGGTCAAAAATCATGCCTAGTGCCTTACAACTGTTCTATTTTCCTTGACATATCTGTGATTTTTTATCAAGAAGGGCAGGGGATGCATCACTCACTCTTTAAGTAATTTGGTGAGTGCAGGGTATGTATGTCTGATCATTTAATTTCCTGTTTTGATTATTGAACCATTTGAGACGGACTGCTTCGTCACCTTTTAGCATGCAGGCCATGTCATCATATTTTCATGTAACTGAATCAGTTTTTGTTATAAGTTGGCAACATGACAATGTGCATGAGGCATTAGATTACCATGCGTGGGGGGACTTGGTGGGTGGTGAAGCATTAAAGATCCCTATCATCTGTTTTTGGAGTTAGTAAATACTTGCCATCATATGAAATTGTTGAGAGTTTCAGTTCCAGCAGAGAAACAGACTCACAACATTTGCATGTAAAATTAAGCTGGAAATTAGCAAGGTGTCTTTTTTTCTAATTTTTCCAAGTCTTTTGGGTTTTAATACCATGATGGGAGTGGACCCCATTCCTAAGTTAAGCAAGCAATAATGTCTGACAGGGTGTGTATTGATGTGTAATTAACACCCACACAGGGGTCTTATGAGGCCTGGAGCCACAGGCATATGGCCTCTACACCCCTGGAAGCACATTCATTACACATTAACACACACATCCTGTTGGGCATTATTGCACTTAGAGAATGGTCTCTCTCTGAAAAATTGTTGTGTTTTACTTGCTTATTTTTTTAAGTACTATATTATTTTTTTATATATTTTTAATGTAAAATAGTTCCTCTGCCTACTGTTTCAAAATTGCTGTAGTATATGTTATTGGTGTTGGAGGAAGCATTTTACATCAAACATATATAAAAATAATATAGTGCTTAAAAAAATAATAAGCAAGTGAAACACAACAATTTTATATACAGCCCATTCTCTCTCTCATACACACATAAACAGTCTCTTCTGCTTTCACACACATACATATACACACAGAGTCTCCTCTACTTTCATGCACACATTCACTCACACAGAATCTGTCTCACCCTCTTTCTCAATCTCTCACAGTCTCCAGCTGCTTTCATACACACATTCAGTCTCACTCTCTCTTGATCTCTCTCGCACGCAGTCTCCTCTGCTTACATACATGCATTCACTCACACATCACTCTCAGTTTCTCTATCACTCTCTTGATCTCTCTTTCTCTCTCTCTCACATACACACACACACACACACACACACACACACACACACACACACACACACACACACACACACACACACACACACACACACACACACACACACACACACACACACACACACACACACACACACACACACACACACACACACACACACACACACACAGTGTCTCTGCTTTCATGCATGCATTCATGAACACATGCAGACAGAAACATAAACACACTTTTCTGTTTCGCTCGATCGATTGCTCTCTCTCTTACTCACATACATGCATACACTCTCACACACATGCGTTATTTTAATTTTTTCTTCTTTTATTTTATACTCACTAAACAGCAAAACCACTAATTAGCGAGTGTAAAATAATGGGTCACTCGCTCTCACTTTCACTGATGTGCACATACACTCAAACACAGACATAAACATGCACACATACACACACAACACACACACACACACACACACACACACACACACACACACACACACACACACACACACACACACACACACACACACACACACACACACACACACACACATACTTTTTTGTTGTCTTTTTTTATATTTTACACTTGCTAAACAGCAAAAGCACTGCTTAGCGAGAGTAAAATAATGGTGACCATTCTGTTTTTCTCAGTCCATGCTCCACTGTGGCTTGATAAGCTGCCATGAAGCAGCAGACTCATTTTTCACTGGGCTTTACTTGTGCATTAATACCCTGCTGGAGAACGCTCGTTCTGCAGTCAGGGTACTGATGTACAGTAAGCACATTGTCTAAAGTATGATTAATTTATTACATCTGAGTGGCATCTCTAGGTGCATCTGCAGTTAACTCCTATTGAAGCCTTCAGGTATCAAATATTGCTTCTTCATATTTGCATCAATAATTGCAGAACCATGCTATGTATGTTTCATCCTAAAGCTTACACAATGGCAAACTCAGCTGCATTAATATTGATCCCTGTCTAGTGACTGTAAAGAGATATTAATTGTTGTTTTTATGATATTAATTTATATAGATATAATTTTCACATTTTTCTAAATATCTCAACAACCAGGTAACACAGATAGAACTTCTTAGCCTCATATGACAGCTTTCACCTAGATGAACAAAATGCAGCTGACAGTATGTGTGTAACTTTAATGATTGCTCAGATGTTGGAAGTTGTTTACAAAATATTACAAATGTAACACTGTGTTTATTGTGTCTTAGAAAATTTAGTTTAAAATCTAGAACCTAAAGACTATAAAATTGTTTGTGCTGAATGGTTTGCCAGTTATACGTCTTTTATAACCCCAACGGTTCCAGAGATATGAACATTTGTTTGAAATGTAAGGACATAATTTGATTCTGTCATAAGGCTTGGGATCCTCCCATTGGAAGTTACAGTGCAAACTTCTTTAGCTCCACTGGAGTGAATGAGTAAAAGTTCATAATATTAGTATTATTTCAGTCACTGATGTTGATGTTAGCATAAGTGCTCTTCACAGTACATGCAATGTGCCCGGTAATGACTCCTGCAATTCATATGGTGTTACATGCATCAGTAACATATCTAAGTATGATTGTAAATTCTTTTCTATAAAACTCACTGCTCCTACAACACAATTGGAACTATCTGGGTATCCTTCTTCCACAATGCCCCCATTTCTGCCTGCAAATCCTGGTATTTTATGACTTTCTGTCTCTCTGTACATAAGACCCTGTAGTCACTGGGTGTAGCAATTTCATTGATCAATGCTACTTTTGTCTTCTTTTCATGGACTACTATATCTGATTTTCTCAGATCTATTTTTTGAACTATTGGTAATGTGTGATCCCATGTGATATAAACTACAATGCTTTGTTGAACATGTTTCCAATGTTTTTCAGCTACTTCAATATTATGTCTGTACAATCCGCAATGCAGCAATCTTGCCACATTATTATGCCTTTCAGTATATAGTCCTTCTGCCATTAGTATATCACAACCAGCAATGAGGTGTGCAACTGTTTCCAATTCTGTTTTACAACACCTACATTTGTCTGTTTCTCCTACATGTTCAATGGACTTTGTAAACCAATATGTATGCAGTCCACTATCTGTCACAGTCAATATTAACTTTTCGTCTTTTGGTTTTAATGTACCTCTCCTTAACCATTCCTGAGTTTGATCCTGATCGACATGAGATTGTTCCAAGCATTTTCTGTGCTTCCAACTATATTTATGCATTTTCCACATTTCTTGTCTTCTCATCTTATCCTTTTCTTCTTAATTTTTTTTTTGGTATATTCAGTTGCTACCTGATTTTTATCTATTCTGGTTTGAATTCAGTTCCCGTTTTATACTGATATGCTTCTGCTAAACTAATCAGGGAAGTCATCTTAGACTTATTCTCCTCATGTTTTAAAACTTTCACTATGTTTGGGTGTTGTGAGGTCAGCACATATGTATGCAGACCTACGACTGCAGGTCTATACATGTAATCAATTTCGAGGAGGCCCATACCTCTTTCAGAACAGGGAATATATAATCTTGGTGTACACAGATTTTTATAAATTATTTGATAAGCATGAAGTATTTTTCTTATTTTCCTGTCCAACTGATCCAATACCTTTTGTGGTTAGTCAATCACTCCAAAACTGTAAGTTAGGACAGGAAGAGCAAATTGATTTATAGATTGGACTTTACTCGTAGATGTCAGAGCTGTTTTCAGCATTAATTTTAGTCTTCTAAAATATTCCTTAATAAGTTTTATTCACATTTGTTCATGTTTTTATTGTTGATCCTTCATCAATTCCCAAATATTTATACACTCCCTCTTGCTCAAGTTTCTTTTATATCACATTCCCATCCCAGGCGGATGTTTTCTTGGAGCTGCAGCTTTCCTGTGGGTGCTGCAGCTTTCCTGCTTTCAATCTTGCTTTTGTACATTTATTAAGACAAAATGACATTCTTATATCATCTGAGAAAGTTTCGACCACTTACAGAGACTCATGTAGCGCCTGAGTCCTTACGATCTTATGGGTAATTATAAGGGCACTAATGTTTTTTTTAGATATTAAAATCAATTAATTTGGCTTTTACCATCTTCAGTGGTCTCTGACTTGACATGCAAGGTGGTTAACTGGTGATTAGGATTATTTAACCAATCTCTACCAGCACATGCTAACCAGAGCTGTTGCATTCAACTTGTTTATAATTCCTATAAATAACTTAAGTGCTGTACTCCCTCCCTACCTATGTATAAATAATTGACAACATAATTATACAGACACAGGTATCAGTTTCAACCTAGATCACTTACTATGGCAATCAAATATGCTTTAAATATATTGTGTTTAATTCTGTTTTCTGTTCCAGGCATGTCTTTCAAATAGGCATGTTTTAGAAAACAGCAAATCTGTTAGACCAAAGGTAATGCCATAAAACACTGTTAAAGTTATCATCTACAAAAATAAATTATCCTGTATAATATCCAAGAAGGAACACAATCCCTGAAATGGTTTCTCTCTCTGAAAAAAAGGATAACAGGAAAGTGACTACATAACCCAGCCAGATATTATCTTTATGATGTTTAATGAACATCTGCATTATCATTAAAGATCCACATTACTGCAATATGTCAGAAATGTTTTGTCTTGATCTAGTTCAGTAAAAAAATGGCAACATTTCAAACAGCAGCAGTACACAGCAACATGGATTTTAACTGCAATGCGTACATACGAGATTAGAGTCTGCTGTTTATGTTCAACAAAAGCAAAGGATGATAAGTTAATTTATACCATATGATCAAAGATGCATGCTGCCATGATGTTACGATATTCTCAAGAAATGTTAAAGTGCAGTTGTCTCTTAAGAAAGATGTCTGCATATCAATAAGATGAAAACAGACCCCATTAGACATTAACTGATCTAAGCATTTAAGTTCTAATAAATAAGCAGAAACCAAATGTAAAGTCAGTAATACATATATATATATATATATATATATATATATAGGTTCATAGGTTCATAGGTTCATACTAGGCTATCTTTAGTATGGGGAACTATACCCATTATTTTGCTGCAGTGACACTGAGGTAATCCCTGGGGTATATCTGCGATCTCCCATCCATTGGTCAAGATTTCTCTTGAACAAGGCCAGCGAGGTGCTCTGCCTCACATGTACCGGGATTTTGTTCCACAGCATAGGGAGTCTTTGGGTGATGAATCTATCCTCCAGCACGTTCTATTAATAGCCGTGTCAAGGTTTAAGTCTCCGCCCTTGTGGCTCTGATGGATCTAGATTTTTGAGGTGAAGCATATTCATCAAATCTGGGTTTGACATGGCCTTGTATGTTAGGCAAAGGTCACCTCTGAGCAAGCGGTAGCGACTGAATAGAGCTGGAGTTCTTTCAGTCGGGCAGCATAGGACAGATTTTTGAGACCCTTTATCCTTTTGGTGAGAGAACGCCTCTCCAGCTGCTGCAAGTGTCGGGTCAGATACATTCCGAATGGGGCATTGTACTCAATCATTGGTCTGATGAGTGATGAGTAAAGGGAGACTATGACCTCCCTTGATCTAGATGAGAATCCCTTCATGATAAGGTGGGCAATGTAGCAGGTCTTCCTAACTACTTTGGCTACATGGGTGTCGAATGACAGACTACTATCAACCTGGGTCCCCAGGTCCCTGATAACTTCTTCTGTGCTCAGTGGATTGCCACCTATTTGGTAGGTAGGGGTAACCTTGTTTTTCCCGAAGGGTATGACTATGCATTTTTTGGCATTTAACTTTAGGCCGTGGCTCTGGCACCAGTTATCCGTTTCTGTGAGACCCTTCTGAAGGATATCTGTGTCAGATGTGTTTTCTACTATGGCGCCCAGTTTGCAGTCATCTGCAAACTTTGTCAGCCATAACCCTCCTGTGTTTGCTTAAAAGTAGATGCCAAACAAGAGGCCCAGGGCCAGGACTCCTGTGGGACACCACTTGTGACAGGCTTTTGAGTCTGACATGGCGCCAGCAACTCTGACCCTGTGGGTTCTGTCACTCAGCCAGTTTGCAACCCTTCTTGTGATGTATGGGTTGACATTTAAGCTGATGAGTTTTTCAATGATACCCGAGTGGGGTATTGTATCAAGGCCTTAGCCAGATCGAGGTAGGCTGTATGGACTGCCTTTCCCTCATCAATGGCTTTGGTGACTGTTTGAAAATGTCAACCAAGTTTAAAAGGCATGATCTGCCTTTGACAAAGCCAAACTGGGATGGATCCAAAGTCTGCAAATTCCCTATGTCTTTATTTATGAGGTCCATTATGATCCTCTCCATGGCTTTGCAGATAAGGCTTGTCAAGCTAATGGGCACAGTTGCAGTCGCCCACCCCTGAGTACGTATCCAGAGGTAAGACTTTGATTAAACAGCTGTCCTAGCTGTGGGTTTAATTCCTCATTGAGTTCATGGAGCACACAGCCGGGGACACCGTCAGGTCCCATGGATGCTGTGTTTTTGCTTGGAGAGAGAGTTCTCTCACTGGGCGCTGGAGATGTTTGGGGGCTGCAATCGTTTGGTATAGATATCTCTCCTTTTGGGGAGAAGTTTGCACTGAACCTGTCAGCCAGTATGTTGGCAATGTCTGTAGGATCAGTAATCTTCACATCATTTTGAACTAGCTCTGAGCATATCTGGGAGTTTCCTCCCAGGTTTCTAACATAGCTAAAGAAGGCCTTATGATTGTCTTTTGAGTCTTTAGCTATTTTTCTCTCGAAATTTGCTTTGGATGATTTTATGAGAGCTCTTAGTATTTTACTTATAGTGATCAAGGGGGTCTTACCTTTTAAGGATTTTGCTCTATCTTGTAGTAGCTTCCTCCTTTTGTTGTAGAGTTTGTTTATGGCTGGGGTCCACCAGACTGGACGCTTGCCTTTGGTACAAAGAGTCTTTGTTTGCTTGGGATTGCCTTATCCATGCAGTCCTGCAGGTGCTGGTAGAAGGCATTTGTAAGTGATTCAGCGGCTTGAGTACTGTTTGGGCCTTAAAGGAGACCACACTAGTCTTTAGAAGTGTGAAGTCAGCTTTTGAGAAGTTCTTTACTGTGGTCTTTTTTATTTCAGGTGGGGTGGGATGAGGACCTCCAGCGAGATTAGTTTGTGGTCTGATCTCACCAGTGAGGGGTACACCTCCGGTGTTGAACATTGTGCTCCCATGTTCGTGATGATGAGATCAAGTATGTTATCTCCTCTTGTGGAGATGGTGACTAGTTGTTCCATGGCATTTGAGTTTATGAATTCCAGGAACTTTTGGGCTAGGGTGTTTGGGCTTGAGTAGTGTTCCCAGTCTATATTAGGGTAATTGAAGTCACCTAGTATGATGGTGTTTGGTGATACATTTATCCACTCTAGTGTTTTCAGGAAGGCCATGTGAGGTTCCTGAGTTTGTGATGGTGGCCTGTAACATGCTACAATTTGCAGAGCAGTCTTGCCTATGGTTAATTGCACCTGGATGGTCTCCGATGCATCGTGCATTGCCACCAGTCTTGAGGTGTGGGTGTCCTTGATGAATATGAATACCCCCCCTCCTTTCTTGGTATTGTCCGGATTTTGGGGCCGGAACGCATGATATGAGGTAAAACCTGATAGCGCTGGGGTGCTCTCAGGAGCCTTGAACCAGGTTTCTGTCACAGCACAGACATCGATGTTCTCCATACTGAGAAGGGCCTTGAGTGTGTGCATTTTGAGATTTAGACTTATATATATATATGCAAATATTTTAAACATGGGCATTAATGTCCTCCTAGTTTGCCAATATACTAAAACACTTGTTCCCATAATAAGTGCCCAGGCTGTTCTTAAAAATATTTAAACTAGTACTTCCTTTAATGCAATTTGGTAGACTGAGCCATGCATCAGCTACTCTCTCAGATAATCTTCTACATAGGTTGTCTGATGATTTTCTACTACGTTTTGATAATCCCAAACATGCCCAGAGATAGTTGTCTTTAAATGGCCTACTGTATATACCCGAATAAGATCTACTCTTAGATAGCTATAAGAGACACTGTACAAGTTCAGATATTTTAGTCTTTCATAATAACTTAAATTTTCATATCCATTGATGCCCTTGGTATATTTCCACCATATTTTTCCAGTTTACTCATGCTTGATTTATTATAAGGTTTCCAAATTGTTATTCCATACTCAAGTTTGGGTCTAATGTAACTAACAAATGATGACTTCATCATTTCTGATTTCCTAGACATTATAAATCTTTTTATACAACCTATAGTGCTATAACTATCGCTAACCAACAGATTGATATTATTAGAAAAACTCAAAGCTGGATCTACCAATATACCCAGGTCCTTAAGTGAATCTACAGTTTTAATCACTGTGTGCTGTAGTAAATATTCACCTTTCAATTTATGTTTCCCAAATCTCATATGCTTAGTTTTTGATGTATTTATAAGCACATTATTCTCCTGTGCCCAAATGGTCAAATTTGTCAAGTTATTTTGCAGGCATGCCTTATCTGTAACACATGTAATCAGTTTACTCAGTTTCAGGTCATTTGCATATAGACTGTAGAACACCTCAGATGAAAAGTGTAAGTCTGAAAGATACAATCTGAACAAGTAAGGGCTTAGGACAGAATCCTGTGGGACACCCTAACTGTAACCAAGAATTTCACCAGTCCAATTGCTGTATGATACTTGCCATGTCCTATTTGTAAGCCATTCAGCTATCCATCTTATCAAGAGTACAATACCTAGTTGTTCTAATTTATTAATCAGTGTTTTGTGTATGACCTTGTCAAATGCTAAAGTTAAGTCTACATAAATTACAATACAGCACAATTTTACTTTCATAGCTGTTATTATATTGTTATAGAACATCATGTTACAGGTGATAATAGATCTGTTTTCAACATGAGCATGCTGATATATGGTTTCAAGCCCCAACCTATGCAGTTCTGACAATAACTTATCCAATAGTACCTTCTCCATTATTTTTACGCAACATGAAAGTAAACTTAAGGGTCTATATGACTCTGGGTATGTCCTACTTTACTTTCTCTTAAAGGCAGGTTTAATAAGTTCATGTCTCCAGTCTTTAGGAATCTCATCATATTTCTATGACTTAGTAAATAATAGATATGATGGTAGTGTAAGTTCTTGCTGAAGTGATCTTGGGTCATTTTTATTAATTCTCTCTCTTCCAGTCCTTTGTTTGAATCCAGTTTGCTCAGTTCTTTTTAATCTAATTTGATTCCAGTATCTGAGGTTACCTGCATGTCATTAGGAAAACATATCACCCCCCCTTCATGAAGACAAGCTGTTTTGCATAATATTTTGTAAATATATCTATAATCTCTTGTATCTGATAATAAAGTTTAGAATCTGGACACAATTTATCAGTTTCTATGTCTTTACTGCTTCCACATCTTATGTATCTATAAAAAGTTTCCTATTATACTCAACATGTTTATATAAATTTTATTCAAATTTGTTTTGTCTTGTCTCACACTATGCTTAATTTGTTTGTCCAACTTGTTTATTTCAGCTTTCAAAGTTGTAGTTTGACCCTTCTTCCATTTTTTTTAATATTTGTTGTCTCTCACCTTTATCAGGTATCTTTTTCATATGGAAATATAGCCCCATGATGTTGTATGCCTAGATCGCAATGTTAAACATATTTTTTTTTTTTTGCACTTGATTTCTCTTTCAAAACCTCCCACATTCCATCTGCAGTTTTTTCACTGAACACCTCACTCCAGTTAGTTTTACATAGTGACTATTCTGCTTCCATATAATCTGTAATTAATCTTCGTTGCATTGGTTTAGATTTTAGTTTGGCAGAATTATCTAGCAGCAAATTAACCTTTATAACCTCATGGTCACTGCACATCAATGGTCATAAAACTTGACATGAAGTAACAGTAATTTCTTTAGGAATGCAAACAATGTCTAGTATGTTCTGTTCCATGGTAGTTTTTTTTACAATCTGAAGCAATTGTTATTCTTGAACATACATTGTGAATAATTTCCTTACTGACTTAATCAATATTATTCCAGTCTGTTTCTGGTAAATTTAAGTCTCCAGCTAATATTATTCTTCTCTCCTGTGTTTGTGCAAGAAATGTATGAATTCCTCTAGGTCATTAGAACTTAATTCTGGTTGTCTATACACTCTAACAATTGTTATATGTTCCATGGTTACCTTTATTGTCACAGTTACGCAGTCTATACTATTGGTGTTATCACTGAACATGTAATAATCACAGGTCTCATAATTATCGTAATCCCTATCATAACACCTCCACCTGATTTTTCATTAGAATGTCTTTTAGAGTAAAACCATTTATAACCTGACAGAACTGGTTTCCAGTCATTGTTCTTTAACCATGTTTCACAAACAATTCTTCTTCTTCTTTCGGCTTTTCCCAGTTAGGGGTTGCCACAGCAGATCACTGTCCGCTCATGATTGGCAGTGGAGTTTTACGGTGTTGAGTTTACAGCCCGGTGCCCAACCTTCCACAGAAGGCACACACATGCACACATGCATGCCTAGGGCCAATTTAGTGTTTCCAATCCACCTACAGCATATCTTTGCTTTGGGATGTAGGAGGAAACCGGAGCACCCGGAGGAAACCCACATGGCCACAGGGAGGACATGCAGACTCTGCACAGAAGGCACCCCAGCTGAGGATCGAACCAGAAAACCTCTTACTGTGGGGCAGCAACACTAACCGCTGCACCATCGTGGCCACCCTTATGTTTCACAACCAATAACAACATGAATTTGGTGGGAACATAGCAAATTTTCCAGTAAAAAAAAACTTTATTATTAATTCTCCTAGCATTAACAACCATCAGAGATGCATCAAATGTTGCTGTCTGTAAACTGTTACATTTTCTATAGTGTTTGTCAAATATTGTAAAATATCTCCTGCAAAACTTCTCTTCCCTGATCTTGACAAATGCACACCATCCTGTCTGAACACATGTGCCTGCCAAAACTAGGCTTGCATGGTCTACACATTTCCATTTTTTAAATCAGGACATTTTTTCCATGTAGGTAATTACCCAAAGAATCTTTTCATTCATGGTGACCTGACTATCCTTTTTATATGCAATTTGTGAAAAATATGTCCCAGCCCCAGTATAAGCTATAATATCTAAGAGGGCTGTAAGTTCCCTACTAACAAGAGAGTCCTTGCAGAGGAGATCATTTGTATCGTCATGAATAAAAATAGATCCGTACTTCCTTACATTAAGTCCTTCCAAGGCTTGTCTCACATCCTCTATTTTGCTCCTGCCAAGCATAACACTATTTGATGTTCATTATCTTCTGTGTAAATTTAAATATAAGTTCCTCTAATAACCGAATCTTCAATTACAAGAATATCTTTTCTGACCAGATCTGAAAAATCTCCAACTTCCAATACAATAATATTTGCTCTATCAATTGTTACAAAGGTATGATCTTCATTACCTTTACTCTTATTAATCCCTTTGTTGGTTTCATTGCGTATTAAATTTGCAAGCATACAATTCTTATCCAGCTGGCTTTCTACATCCACAGCTCGAGCCATGTATGCGACATCTGTCTTTCTCTTCTTTGATTATTTACAATAGTCAATATGTGGAAAAAAGTTGAAATAGATAACTGACTAGACACTGTCTTAGCAAAGGTGGAAACTGTTCAACTCCTCTGTTCAATCCTTTTTATTAGATCACTGAACTACAATAAGTACATACGGGAAGAGAAGGTAGACACATTTGACACAGCGCAGCCACAAGACAGATGATGTTTGAGAATATCATGGGAAACCATGCACTCTGAAATGCTTTCATTCAATATGAAGCAACAGGATGCTTATATACATGAATTATCTCATTGTGGTTATTCAATTGCTTATACCAGCTGGCCATTAACATTACTAACTTCTGCTTAAAATTATAGTAACACTAAAGATGTAATTCTAAATGGTTTGCATATAATAAACTGAAAACTTAAAATGAAACTTTACAAAATGTAAGCATGTACAATCCAAACCCACCATATGTAATTGAAGGCAAACATCATACTGAATCACTAAACAACTGCAAATCAAAACTCTTTTCTTATGCCAGCAGTAAATGCATGTGTTTACATGTGCAGTTTATAACACTTCTTAATAAAGACAAACTGCAAGCATGGATATAATTTGTAACTGCCAAAGTCAACAGGTTTTCTAGCTAAGGGATAATCTAAACTTTAAATCCACTATGTGTATTCACTTCACAGAGCCTCTTCTCTTACTAGCTGAGCAACAACAGTTTATAAATGACAGACTTAACTGTGTGCATTGAAGCTTCACCATGTTTGCAGTGCATGCACTGAAGCTGCACAATGTTTGCAGTGCATGCACTGAAGCTGCACCATGTTTCCAGTGCATGCATGTTTTCAGTGCATGCACTGAAGCTACACAATTTACAAGCAATTGTGACGATACAACAAAAGCAGCTTCCAAATGAGGATCTTCACCAAGAAGTAACTGTCCTTCAGATAAAGAATAATAAGTGCTTCACTCTTTCTTTGAGGTACATTATCCTTAATGTATAAAATGCCACTCTACTGAGAAATGACCAAGAAAACAAACAATAAGCAACAACTCCAGCCAGTATTCTTAAGAAATTGTGACTCAGACTGGAAGTTTTAAAGTACAGCATAGTCCAATTTCAACAGTTTACAAGAAATAATATTATCATGAAGTGTTACTGTTTGACTGTACTGCACTGTAGGTCACTCTTATGACATACATTGATGTTTCTGGAACTCAAGACACCAGCAGATGAGTTGCAGCAACAAATGTAGCAAGACACATACTCAGTGTTATCAAATATAGAATAATTTTGATGAAACATAAGAAATTCTCACAAAGATCCAAATGTACAGTACTGCATGTAATGCGAAGAAGACATACCTGTTTAAAATAGCAAAACAATGTTATTTTTCTGTCTTAGGAAAACATATTGTGGAAACAAGCAAAGGCAAATTAGCATCGCCAAAACCAAATGCATGAGATGTTCATTTAGTAAATCTGAATTACTTCTGTTTGTGTAACAAAGTTTATGGAGGGAAAAGCAGAGCTGCCCTAAAATGAGCCAGTTGTCCAGTTAACATAATGATAATATTAACGTTAATGTAGTTTCCTTTATCACTTGATCAGATTGGGGTCAAGAATCTATGAGAGTAAACGAGACAATACGCTCAGTATTTGTTTTAGTTTTCTTTCTTTTCTTTTTTTTTTTCTTTTACTTATTAATCAAGTTAAGAATCTTGTTCCAATGATTGCAATAGCTCTATGGATAGCACTGAATGTGATCAGCACAAAGGCTCAAATACAGTACATGCATTTTATTTTCATCCAAAGACAGGCTATAAAATGATTTTATAGGATAATATTTTATAGGATACCGGTCAGCAGTCAAATGGCACAGGCAACTAGGATTCTTTAATATCATCATGACTTGGGCTGGTCATTTAGCATGACTGCAAGAAAATGTGACTGTGAGACAGATATAGTAACAATGACTAAATCCTCATTACTGGTTTATTATCATGCCTCTGAATTGAACATTGCACTGAAACTATGACCGCTCTAGCGTGCACCCTAGCTGCCCATTAATTGGATTCTCAAAGACACCCCCCACTCACACACACAAATTCAGGCACTCATGCACAAATATACACATGTGCACACTCACACACACACACACACACACACACACACACACACACACACACACACACACACACACAAACATTCGTGCAGCCTTATTCATGCCCTATAGACATACACACACACACACGAGCGCACATACACACACACACACACACACACACACACACACACACACACACACACACACACACACACACACACACCCACACATGCACACACACATCTACCTGTGCACATAATAACACCCCCATGACCACATCTTTGCTGTACTTTCCTGCTCTGTGAGTACACCCAAAGTAATGACTGATTGACTACCATGTTGTTATACTCATCACATTTCCTCCTGGAGTACAATTTTATCACTCAGCTAAACAAATTGGGAGCCACAGACATTTCTGTAATGAGGCCAGATGACTAATTATCATGATTTTATATTTTTATTAGTATTAATAAAATAACTGAAGAATTCTTTTCTCAGACCAATTTTTAGCAAAGAATTTACCTAGGTTTCCTTTTTTCCACTTATAAGGCCTCTAAACATAGGGGAGTTTGTTTCATAAAATGACAATTATTGTGACTGTTGGTCCTGTTTTAGTGGGTATGTTCTTTTGTGGGATGTGTATGTTTGCAAGATGACATTAAAAATATGTGAGATTATAATATATGGAAAAATGTGTAGACTGCTCTAGAATTTCACTTGTCAAAGTTCAGTGGTGACGTATGATATTCTGTGGTTGTGGAAAGGACAATCTAAGTGCACAGTTAAAATTGGGGTGCAGGAGCACATTAGAGGGGTTAAAAAGGATCATCCAGTTAGAAGTGCAGCTTTCCACTTTAAGGAGATGCGTCTGTAGGTATTGCAGTCCTTGGTAAAGTAAGGGCTATGGGGGATACTAAATATAAACTACTTAGGCTTGAAACTTATCATATTTTAAAATATAATACTTTGCAACCAATAATATTGAATGTTGATATTAATTGGGGATGCTTATTATAAGTTATTTTGTAATATGCTATTTATGATTCTTGAAAAGGCTTTTAATTTAATGGTATGGTTTATCTTGGAGGATGTGTCTTTAAAATTGGTTGATTGCAAATGTGATTGCATACATAACAAAAAGTTATTGAATAGTTTTTTTGTAGTATTAAAGAAATATTCTGTTTTTTTATACTTTACTCCTCTGAAGGCTTTGCTGAAATGATAGGAGGAATAAACTTTTGCACCACAGTTCTGATTTCTAGTATATTAGAAATATTTAGCATTGTGTTGTGTACTTTGTATTAGCCACTTACCGGGACTACTGCATTAGGATGCAGCTACACCCATGAGACCGTGCTCCATGGTGAGCCTCCTGCAAGAGAACAGTCTCAGCGGTAGAGTGGCTACTGAAACTGAAGAGCTTAGCATGATGTAGTTACTTTCCAAGTTAAGACCTTTGCATCACACTAAACCTTTCTGAATCCCAGGGAACAACACTAGCTTGCCGGGAAACATACATTATTCCTAGAATTCTGAAACTGTGCGCTTACTAGCTGTTTTAGTTGTTTTGACTGTTTCTATTGAAACTAAGGCAAAAGTTGGTGCGTTGAATTTGTCTCAACTTTTATTCCAACAATGCTGCCTGTGTCACAAATTAGATCTAGCTGTTTGGTTTGTAAACTTTAATGTCAAGAACAGCAATCACTGCAAATACTTTTCATGAACTGGTTTGGACTCCAGTTTTATGGATGTTTCTAGAGAAACTGATTTTAGTGACAAAGGTGGCTTGATTAGTGCACATTATCAGTTTTGATATTAAAAATATATTTATGCCATCTTTTAGTACTGAAGTTATTAAATTTTTTTCATCTTTGATTACATATAGAAAATTATTTACTGAATATAATAAGAATAAAATATTAATGATTTAACCAGACATGAGTATATTTTTTTCCAAATGAGAAGAAACATGAGAGTTATTTTTAGAAAGGATGACAAGGGAATGAGCTGTCAGCAGAATTTAGATGTGTGAAAAAACATTTATAACATTCTGTTACTTAAACCTATGCTCAGTTTTAAAAAACATTAATACATTTGTCTATCATTCTTAATAAAGAAAAAAGTTAATAGTAAACTGAGTCCAGAATATTCTACATTGCCATTATTTTTTGATCACTAAGATACACAAGAACTTGAAGAACCCTTCTGGTTACCATATTTTGTCTGGTATTTGTAGATTGTCACACTATGTGGGGCATTTTTCTTAAAGCAATTTAATGAAAAAGTAAAACTTAATATAGAGATTTATCTGATCTCTTATTGAAACTGGATGATAAAGATTGGCATTAAGGCATGTTTTGGTTGATGTTGCATATTCACAGTACAGGTACAAGATGTATTATTTAAATAAACTTATAGAATTTTATTGGACTAACAAACTTCATTGTTTTTAATGACCAAGTTTATAATTATATGATTGGTACAGCTATGGTGGATAATTTTACTATTTGGCTATTTAAACAAAAATTTATTTAAAATACATTTGTTTAATAAATGTGTATTAAAATATCTTCATTATACACAGTCTTGGGTAATTGGGCAGTATCATAAGTATGGTGGAGCAAACTGGTGGCTGCAAGTTGTTAGGAGGTATGACTGCTATGGAGAGCAAGTGCCGAATTGTCATTTATTTATGAAGCTGAGAGAATATCACAGCATACTACATTCACATGTCACTGTGTGATTGCAATGACAGCAAGGTGCTTCTTACATTTGCAGCAGGTATCTTTTTTTTTCAGTCTTCAACTTAGGATTGAGGGGTACTAGTCAGGGGAACTGCTTAGGACACCAGATGAGCATGCTACAGGTCCATAAAAGATGCATCCATGAATTCCCTGGATTACTGATATCTTTTACAATTGTTTTTAACCATGTTGCAATCTTCAGCAGATTATTCAGATAATGTGTCACTTAAAATGACAAGTTAATTTCTAAATTATGTAGAAAAGCTTGTGCCACCATTGATTATTTGGCATCCCTACCCTTCCCTGCACCCCATCTCGCTGGCAAAGCATTCTCTTTGCCTCAACTCTCTGATGGTAAATTCAGTGAATACTGTTTTGTATAGCAAGACATTTCCAGTATAGTTTGTAAGCATATACTGGCAGTGATTCCTTCATTTAGGGACGGTTTTCCTTTATTCATGTCTGTTTAATCATGAAGTTGGTAGATATATATATATATATATATATATATATATATATATATATATATATATATATATATATATATATATATATATATATGTGTGTGTGTGTGTGTGTATATATATATATATATATATATATATATATATGTGTGTGTGTATATATATATATATATATATATATATATATATATATATATATATATATATATATCCTTTATTCATGGTTGTTTAATCATGAAGTAGGTATATATATATATACACATATATATGAGTAACAACCTTTTGATCTGGAGGAAATACAGAACTACGACCTGAATTTTACAAAGCTTTATTCAAGAAAATAAAAACATCATAAGGTATTTGAGCGGTTTCATTGACACAGCCCCCCCACCACCACCCATAATGATCAAAGGCTTCCAGCCATGTACAGCTGCGGAAAACGCATCTGCTGCAAGTATATAGCCAAAGGGGAACACTTCACCCTAAAATCCCCTAGGCACATTTTCACCTTCCAGCAAACATTCGACTGCAACACTACAGACATAGTGTACCTAGTAGTCTGCGAGCAATGTGGAGCCTACTATGTAGGCAAAACAGTAAGACAACTGAGCGACCGAATCAAGGAATACTACCAAGCCATTAGAAACCAAGATACCAAAAATGCTCTAGCAAAACACAAATATACTAGCCTAGT